>NC_086445.1:1028698051-1028983051 GCF_028390025.1 Pseudophryne corroboree
GATCCCTACCCTGCCGGACAACTTCCGTCACCACAAATTTGAAGACGGTGGATTACAGCTTGCACCAGACACCTGTATGATCATCCCTCAAAAACTGATCATGTCGTCCGACCATACGACAGTTGAATGGGGCCACTTGGACATAATTCAGCCAAATCGGCCTTTATCCGCCATATTACATCAGTCATCCCCATTTTCCCCCAAATCATTTCCCTAACAGTGAACAACCAACCAATTGAGATACCTCCAAATAGCTTTTGCCAACTCAACTCCATAACCCCCCCCCACCCCACAAACACACACACACACACACACACACACACACACACATACACACATACACACACACACACACACACACACACACACACACACACACACAATTGTCCGAGTGCATACCCCATACACAACACCAGTGGCCTGACCGCACAATGAAAGTTAAAACCTTAAAAAAATAAGAATGAGGAAAACCACAATCCACTTATACCCCTTACACACCACACAAGTAACCTGTTATCGACACGGTATATTGCTGGGTCGCTGCGGGTTGCTGTGTGGTGTGAAAGGGGCCATTGACCCGGTAATTCAACCCTGGAGTAAAGCAGTGTTATTCCCAAGTTGAATACCGGGTCAGGTGCAGTGTGAACGGGTTGCTGGGTCGATGCGACCTGGGACCTGTTCACAGCATAGGGAGAGGCGGCGCAGAGATAATGACATATTCCAGCGCCCCTTCCGCACCTGCTCCCGGCACCGGCTCCACCCCCCACCCGCTATGGCAGCCCAACCTGGCATATTGCCGGGTCGGGAAGCAATGTGAAAGGGTCCAATGCTGGTTCCCACCCGGGAAGGACCCGTTTCCCATTACCAGGTGGAAGTGACCCGGCATTGCGAGGTGAAAGCGGTATTATACTCCCTTAGGGTGAAAATCTGAAATAAAAGCCTCTAGCGTTTGCCCGCAGCTTCACTCACGTGGATGTCTTGTGGAAGTCAGGGAGATCGCTGCTATTTCAGGAAGTCTCCCGGACAATCCGGGAGAGTTGGCATTTATCATTCATAACGAGTGATAACAAGAACATCACTTGTTAAATCTGCCCCTAAATGACACAATGCCCCCTTCCCACGCTCCTCCCAAATCCACAAGAGAAACGTACTCATTTCACAAACATTTACCCCGTGTGGGAACTGACTGGCCAATGAGAATTGTACGCCCAGTCTGACATGTCTGCGAATGGATTTCGGGTGTAGCCGACATCTCTTAAGGGGGGTACTCACGGAGAGATCCATGCTTCAAATCTAAGCAATCTAACTAGATTGCTTAGATTTTAAGCATAGATCACTCGTGTGTACCCCCACAGCGATAGTGATGCGCAGCCCCGCACATCGCTATCGCCGGTGCTAGATTGACCTGCATGCAGGCCAATCTAGCACGTCGCTCATTTCACCCGCCGGGTGAAATGAGCGGCCCCCCGTCCTCCCCCGCATCGCTCAGCACACATCTCTCCCGTGTATAGGGCCCTTTACGCTTTGCTAAATTACATGGGGGGTCATTCCGAGTTGTTCGCTCGGTAAAAATCTTCGCATCGCAGCGATTTTCCGCTTAATGCGCATGCGCAATGTCCGCACTGCGACTGCGCCAAGTAAATTTGCTATGCACTTAGGAATTTTACTCACGGCATTTTCATCGTTCTGGCGATCGTAATGTGATTGACAGGAAATGGGTGTTACTGGGCGGAAACAGGCCGTTTTATGGGCGTGTGGGAAAAAACGCTACCGTTTCCGGAAAAAACGCAGGAGTGGCCGGAGAAACGGGGGAGTGTTTGGGCGAACGCTGGGTGTGTTTGTGACGTCAAACCAGGAACGACAAGCAGTGAAATGATCGCAGATGCCGAGTAAGTCTGAAGCTACTCAGAAACTGCTACGAGGTGTGTAATCGCAATATTGCGAATACATCGTTCGCAATTTTAAGATGCTAAGATTCACTCCCAGGGGGAAATTTACTAAGCTCCCGATTTTGACCGAGATGCCGTTTTTTCATCAAAGTGTCATCTCGGTAATTTACTAAACACTAATCACGGCAGAGATGAGGGCATTCGTAATTTTTTGCAAGTCCAAGTAAAAAATTACGAATGAATACACCATCGGTCAAAACGCGGCTGTTTAAGTATGAATCTCGATCATTTACTAAGAAGTGCAAAGCAAAAAAAAAACAAACACTGCCGTGAAAAATTACAACTCGTAAAAAAGTGCTAAAAAAAACCAGACCTTTTTTTTTTATTCGTGATTGGATAGGCATGCACGGATCCATGAGATCCGTGCATGTATATCAGTGGGAAGGGGTGGGAAAGTGCTTATTTTTTCAAAAAAAATTGCGTGGGGTCCCCCCTCCTAAGCATAACCAGCCTCGGGCTCTTTGAGCCGATCCTGGTTGCCGAAATATGGGGAAAAAAATGACAGGGGTTCCCCCATATTTAAGCAACCAGCATCGGGCTCTGCGCCTGGTCCTGGTCCCAAAAATACGGGGGACAAAAAGAGTAGGGGTCCCCCGTATTTTTAAAACCAGCACCGGGCTCCACTAGCTGGACAGATAATGCCACAGCCGGGGGTCACTTTTATATAGTGCCCTGCGGCCGTGGCATCAAAAATCCAACTAGTCACTCCTGGCCGGGGTACCCTGGGGGAGTGGGGACCCCTTCAATCAAGGGGTCCCCCCCCCCCCAGCCACCCAAGGGCCAGGGGTGAAGCCCGAGGCTGTCCCCCCCCATCCAATGGGCTGCGGATGGGGAGGCTGATAGCCTTTGTTGTAAAAGAAAAGATATTGTTTTTAGTAGCAGTACTACAAGGCCCAGCAAGCCTCCCCCGCATGCTGGTACTTGGAGAACCACAAGTACCAGCATGCGACGGAAAAACGGGCCCGCTGGTACCTGTAGTACTACTACTAAAAAAATACCCAAAAAAAGACAAGACACACACACCGTGAAAGTATAATTTTATTACATACATACACACATACATACATACTTACCTTAAGTTCCCATGCAGGTCGGTCCTCTTCTCCAGTAGAATCCAAGGGGTACCTGTTGAAGAAATTATACTCACGAGATCCAGGGGTCCAGGCTCCTCGGGAAATCCAGGGGTAATCCACGTACTTGAAAAAAATAACAAAACGGTGTCCCGACCACGAACTGAAAGGGGACCCATGTTTGCACATGGGTCACCTTTCCACGAATGCCAGAAACCCACTTTGACTTCTGTCTAAGTGGGTTTCTTCAGCCAATCAGGGAGCGCCACGTTGTAGCACTCTCCTGATCAGCTGTGTGCTCCTGTCCTCACTGACAGGCAGCACACGGCAGTGTTACAATGTAGCGCCTATGCGCTACATTGTAACCAATGCTGGGAACTTTCTGCTCAGCGGTGACGTCACTTTAGGTCAACCGCAGGGCAGAAAGTTCCCATCATTGGTTACAATGTAGCGCATAGGCGCTACATTGTAACACTGCCGTGTGCTGCCTGTCAGTGAGGACAGGAGCACACAGCTGATCAGGAGAGTGCTACAACGTGGCGCTCCCTGATTGGCTGAAGAAACCCACTTAGACAGAAGTCAAAGTGGGTTTCTGGCATTCGTGGAAAGGTGACCCATGTGCAAACATGGGTCCCCTTTCAGTTCGTGGTCGGGACACCGTTTTGTTATTTTTTTCAAGTACGTGGATTACCCCTGGATTTCCCGAGGAGCCTGGACCCCTGGATCTCGTGAGTATAATTTCTTCAACAGGTACCCCTTGGATTCTACTGGAGAAGAGGACCGACCTGCGTGGGAACTTAAGGTAAGTATGTATGTATGTGTGTATGTATGTAATAAAATTATACTTTCACGGTGTGTGTGTCTTGTCTTTTTTTGGGTATTTTTTTAGTAGTAGTACTACAGGTACCAGCGGGCCCGTTTTTCCGTCGCATGCTGGTACTTGTGGTTCTCCAAGTACCAGCATGCGGGGGAGGCTTGCTGGGCCTTGTAGTACTGCTACTAAAAACAATATCTTTTCTTTTACAACAAAGGCTATCAGCCTCCCCATCCGCAGCCCATTGGATGGGGGGGGACAGCCTCGGGCTTCACCCCTGGCCCTTGGGTGGCTGGGGGGGGGGGACCCCTTGATTGAAGGGGTCCCCACTCCCCCAGGGTACCCCGGCCAGGAGTGACTAGTTGGATTTTTGATGCCACGGCCGCAGGGCACTATATAAAAGTGACCCCTGGCTGTGGCATTATCTGTCCAGCTAGTGGAGCCCGGTGCTGGTTTTAAAAATACGGGGGACCCCTACTCTTTTTGTCCCCCGTATTTTTGGGACCAGGACCAGGCGCAGAGCCCGATGCTGGTTGCTTAAATATGGGGGAACCCCTGTCATTTTTTTCCCCATATTTCGGCAACCAGGATCGGCTCAAAGAGCCCGAGGCTGGTTATGCTTAGGAGGGGGGACCCCACGCAATTTTTTTTTAAAATTTTACAGTGTTTAATTAAAAAAAAAAAAAAAATAGAACCCCAGCACGGATCACACAGATCCGGCCGAGATTAATTGTAAAAAAGTCGGCAGTGTTTTGCTAATCACTGCCGTAAAAAACACAAAAAAAACACGAATGACATCGACATCGGAAGAAAAGAAAAACCCGAATACGACAGCTTAGTAAATCCATCGTAACAAATTCAAAAAGTTGCAGTTTTACACTTTTGATGTCATTCGTGATTGAACTTTGACCTGAAACGGGAAAATACGAATCTTAGTAAATTTACCCCCCAGTAGGCGGCGGCTTAGCATGAGCAAATCTGCTAAAATTCACTTGCGAGCGAACAACTCGGAATGACCCCCATGATCTTGTATGATACACCAATAGTTTTGTAGTGTCTAAGGGCCTAATTCAGACCTGATCAGGCATAACCTAGTCCTGAGGCCACTCCCCCATCCCCCTGCCTCATGCCTTGAACATCTCTGCTTTGCTTGCATACTGCCATCAGGCTACCTCCCGCTTGCTTGTGTGGAGGTGTGCCCTGTACCACAGGACACATCCCTGCGGGACAACATGTCAGACAGCACTGGGGCAGCTTGTCTGTCCCCAGAGTTGGTTGTGCAGCAGCAGCGGGTGGCCGGTGCAGGGACAGTGTATTGGTTCTCTGCACCGGATGAGAAGCGGCGACGGACAGCGCAGCGGCTGCAACGCTTCAAATTTGGCGCCGCTTTGGCACCCAATAGGAAGCGCCGCCAGCGGCATTACATATTTGGCGCCCTCCGCGAGCCAATCACGGCTCGCGGAGCACCAGCCAATCCCGGGCGGCCGCGGTGAGCCAATCAGCACTCGCCACGTTATATGGCCCGCCCCCGTCGAGTGATGTCAGACGCCACCGGGACCCAGAAGAGGAAGGAGGCAGCGCAGAAGAGCGGCGAAGAGTGGGACGGAGAGAAGAAGCGGCGGAGAAGAAGAAGACGGCGGCCGTGGCAGGAAGAGCTCCGGTGGCCGCTGAAGAGGCCGAAAGACGCCGAGCTCCTGAAGGAAGATGCACAGCAGCAGCTGGAGGCGGAACGGCAGTGGCGTCACTGGCCAGGAAGGGCCAGTGGCAGTATGTGGCGCCGGAGAACCTCTTGACCAGGTGAGGCCTCAGTGAGGCTTATCTCTACCCCTCTCCTCCCTAGACCACCAGGGCGCAGATATTAGACCTGTTGGGGTAAATTCAGGCACTAGGCCTGTGCGCAGTTAGGAGTATCAGCCACATCTGACTTGGTGGTTTGGGCATTAGGCCCAAGCCACTGTATTGGGCATTTTAGGCAGGCATTCGGCCAGAGGACGCATGGTGGGCATTAGGCCCCGAATTTATTAGGAGCACCCCAATAAGAGCGATCTGGGCATTAGGCCCAGACAGGGCCGGTTCAAGCCCGCTCGGCGCCCTGGGCAGGAAACGGGGCGTGGCCTAATACAGGGGGCGTGGTCAGTCACGCCCCCTGTACATTACTAGCGCCGCTTGACTGCTGAGCGGTGCGCGATGACGTCATCGCGCACCGCTCAACAAAGGTACACTCCACGAAGGGAAACTAGACGCTACGCGTCTAGTTCCCTTCACAGGAGGCGGGGACACAGCGGGCAGCGGGCAGCGGAGGCGGACGGGGTACACAGCGGGCAGCAGTGGCGGATCTTGCCACGGTGCGGCGCCCTCCGGATGGCGCCAGCGCCCTCCGGAAGGCGGCGCCCCGGGCAAAAGTCCTGCTTGCCCGTGGCAAGATCCGCTACTGGGCCCAGATCCCTCCAACCGGCCGCACGAAAGGTGGGCGCTAGGCCCATGGGGTAAAGTCAGGCCTCTGGCCTGTGGTTAACTAGGGGGCACTAGGCCCAGGGTAAAAGGAGTGCTCGACCGGTGAATAAGGCTGGTGCTGGGCACTAGGCCCAGGCCACTCCGATGTGTGCATGTAGGCAGGCCCGCTTGGCCTGAGCCCCTGGTAAGTTACTGTACGGGAGGTGGGGAGGCTGTGTGACGCCCACTCCCCAGAGAGTAGATAGGGATTTAAAGGGACTGCACCGTTTGATCTTGTACTGTGATATTGTGATGCCTGTTGTTACCGTGCAGGGCAAAGTGTTTGTTTTGAAGTTTGTGCATAGTTGTGTTGCACCACCCACGCTTGAGCTAGTTTGAGGGCTCCGTTCATGTGGCTAGTGTAGCGGACGCACACTAGGGTAGCGTTAGGCCCTGCACGGCTGTTGTTTCTTTGCCTACTTACAGGGACCTGTAAGTGAAGAGGAAGACAAGTACAAGATTAGCGACGGTGAGCATCATCTGTGTCCGTCTGTCCCTCTGTCTGTTTGTCCCCTGAGCGCCGGTTCGGTGGACCTTGAACGGCCGTGCGAGGACCAGAGTACACCTCAGTGTCAGAGTGCTGTTTGGTGAGAATTGGGTGGCTGAGGCTTTGTGCCGATGATGATTTTCACCTAACCGTTGAAGGTCGCCGCCACCCTGGGAGCATCCTCTTTTCCTTTGGAAAAGAGTTGATACTCCTTAATTGGTTCCCGTTTCTTCCTAGCTCGTCCGTCATCTACATAGGGAAGGGGAACGCCGTGTCCGGGTCCAAGTGCAGTTTCTAGGTCTGTTGAAGATTCCGTGACCTGAAGGTGAGTGAGTGCGGCGCCTGGTAAGTAGTGAGTCTACACCTGCACGGCAGCAGGCACTACACCGCACCGCCACACTCACATTTACACCTCATGTCATCTGTCTGTCGCCCCTCCCCACTAGATTGTTAGCTCTGCAGAGCAGGGCCCTCTTTCCTCTTGTTGTCTAAGCCATCTTCTTGACACATTTCACTCGCAGCTCTCTCCTACTCAGCGACCATCTTTACCCACTTTTTCTCCTGCTGGTAAAGGCTCATCTCCAGAGCCGGCCATAGGCATAGGCAAAGTAGGCAATTGCCTAGGGCATTTGATATGCCATGGGGCATCAGCAGCTTCTGCTGATTAAAATGATATGCGGCATGCCTATATTCTGTGTGTAGCATTTCATATGCAGATACAGCTACAGTCTCACACAGTATATAGGCATGCTGCATATCATTTTAATCAGCAGAAGCTGCTTGTGCATCCTAGTTACATAGCAATGCAAATAAGATGCATTTTCATTTAAAAAAATGTGCTCAACGTTAGCATTGTGGCAAGATTTATGGGGACACATCTGTATCCAAGCAGAGGCAGAGGTCACAGTGTTAGTGGCAGTGTGAGTGCTGTGTGCATGTGAGTGGGTTGGTTGTGCAGTAGTGTTCGGAATATGTGTAAGGAGCATTATGTGTGTCATGTAAAAATGTATTAATAATGTTCAACATATGTGTAAAGGGTACTATGTGTGTCATGTGTATAAGGGCATTAATAATGGGCGGCATATGTGTAACAGGGTACTACTGTATGTGTGTCATTATGTGTATAGGGGCACTAATAATGTGCAGCAAATGTGTAGGGGGCACTATGTGTGTCATTATGTGTATAAGGACATTAATAATGTGCGGCATATGTGTAAGGGACATTATGTGTAAAAGGGCATTAATAAAGGTTGTCATAATGTGTAAGGTGCATTATGTTAATAAGGACATTAATGTGTCTCATATGTGTAAGGGGCATTACTGTGTGGAATTGTGTATAAATGCATTACTAATGTGTGGCATTATGTGTATAAGGTGCTCTACTATGTGGCGTTGCATATAGAAAGGGCACTACTGTATTGTCTAATGTGAATAAAGAGCAATAGGGTGTGGTGTAATGTGAATAAGGAGCAATTCAGTGTGATGTAATGTGAATAAGGGGCTCTATTATACTACTGTTGGATGTAATATGAATTATGGACACTATCGCAAGATAAAATGTGAATAAAGTTGCAGTACTGTTTGGCGTTATTGGAATTGGGGTTACTATTGTGTGGCCATGTCCCTTCCCAGCAAGAAGATGCCCCTTTTTGGGCTGTGCGTCAAATGTGCGAACTGTTCCTATTTAAAATATAGGGGGTACAAGGACTGCTATGGGTGAGGGGTGATGGTGCTGGGAAAGGGGTGCAAGGTCAGAGGCAGATCCAGCGGTGGTGCTAGGGGGCACCAGCCAAAATCTTGCCTAGGGCATCATATTGGTTAGGGCCGGCTCTGCTCATCTCTATCTATGGCCACCAGCCCCAAATAGTACGCTGATCACTCCCTCGCTACCTACATCTAAGCTGTATTATGTATGAGAATTGTGGTGCTCTTTGTTACCTGTACTCCTATTTGTGTTATTTAATTACTGTAATGCTATGTTTTGTCTCCCTGTACTGTCCTTTGTACGGCACTGTGAAATACTTGTGGCACCTTATAAATAAAATGTAATAATAATAATCGCAAAAGCAAAATCTTTCTCTAATGGGCAAAACCATGCGCACTGCAGGTGGGGCAGACGTAACATGTGCAGAGAGAGTTAGATTTGGGTGGGTTATGTTGTTTCTGTGCAGGGTAAATACTGGCTGCTTTATTTTTACACTGCAATTTAGATTTCTGTTTGAACACACCCCACCCAAATGTAACTCTCTCTGCACATGTTACATCTGCCCCACCTGCACTGCACATGGTTTTGCCCATTAGAGAAAATTAAGCTGTTGCGATCAGGTCTGAATTAGGCGCTAAATACAGGAAGAGCTGAATAAGGGAGCCCTACGATGAAAGTACAGTATACTGTGAATATTCCTCTGATTGCGTCAGTGGGCCCTGTAGCATCAGACTGTGAGACTTTATTGCTTGGAGCTGAGTTTTCTCTTGCATTTTTTGGGGGGGCTTTTCAAGGCCCCACTGTTCTGTATACGATATTATACCACCATCAAGTGTGACACAAAACGGCCCAACTAGAGTTTACAAACTAAAGAATCTGTAACACAGTTGTTTAGATTTTAATACAGAGAACGTCCTGCGACTGACACCCAGCCGGAGTTTCTGCAGACACCAATCCTAATATAGGTGGTCATTCCGAGTTGTTCGCTCGCTAGCAGTTTTTAGCAGCCGTGCAAACGCTATGCCGCCTCCTACTGGGAGTGTATTTTATCTTAGCAGAAGTGCGAACGAAAGGATCGCAGAGCGGCTACAAAATAATTTTGTGCAGTTTCAGAGTAGCTTCAGACCTAATCAGCGCTTGCGATCACTTCAGACTGCTCAGTTCCTGTTTTGATGTCATGAACATGCCCTGCGCTCGCCCAGCCACGCCTACGTTTTTCCTGGCACGCCTGTTTTTTCGAACACTCCCTGAAAACGGTCAGTTGACACCCAGAAACGCCCTCTTCATGTCAATCACTCTGTGGCCAGCAGTGCGACTGAAAAGCTTCGTTCATTGTAATAGTACGACGCGCGTGCGCATTGCACCGCATACGCATGTGCAGAAGTGCCTTTTTTTGTCTGATCGCTGCACTGCGAACGAAAGCAGCTAGCGATCAACTCAGAATGACCCCCATTAATCATGATAATAAACACTAGTGAGAGGCGCAGACAGAGTGGTGCAGAGAGTGACCAGTAGGGGCGCTGTAACACAAGACAAGCTGACATATACTGTAGTTGCTGGTTTCCCTCTGCAAAGTTCAGTGCTGCTATTCCAGATACTATTTTTAGCCATCATCTAACCCACAGCGGGAATCTGCTCTGTGCAATGTGTTTATCTTCAGGCTGCTCCCTGAACACTTTGCAGCTGAACCGAGTCCAAAAAAGAAATCTCAGCCGTAATCTCAGCCGTGGGTCTCAGAAGTGTGGACACGAACCCCCCAATTGCAGTGTAGATCAAATATGTACAAAAAACAAAAATTTAAATAAAGTATATGGGTAAAAAATCTTTATAGAGGACGAAGCATCTGGGAGAGATCAATACAGATGTGTCATCGGCCTGATCCATTGATATGTAAATCAGGCATCTTAGATGGGCCAAATAGCCATTGTCTGCTTTCCGCTGTTCAATACTGCATTAGAAACCTATTACCTCCATTCAGCTGGCTTTAATGGAAGAGCCTGTAGACGACTTCCTACAAGTTTTTGTTAAAATGCATTGTCGCTGCTTTCTAGTTTACTTCTGTGCTTTTCAGCCACGTTCTTATATCATCCAGAAAAACAGAAGACAGGGAAGAATCAGTAGCAGATTATTCTGAGAGATTGAGTTGAATCTTTGTTTGACGTTCATGAACAGAAGGACCAATAACGCTGAAGCTATATATGAATGTTATTTTACTCCTACCCAGATGAATAATAAGACTAATGCTGCGCTGTTGTCGCACGGTTGGCACAGGAGACATCAGTTGAGAATGCACACATTGGTATTCATACAGGGCTCGATTTGGAGGCGCGTGCAGTGCCAATGTTTGCGCAGTTCAGCGAAAGAAGTCCAGAAAGCTTTGATTGTCTGCATGCATTACCCTGTCTGTGACCCAATTGTTTTCAGATTGTTAGTGTCTACCAGTTGCAATAAATAGTTGATGAGATGTACAGTAAGTGGATGTCAGGAGCTATTCCGTAGACTGTGAGATGTATATATTTGTTTGCATATGAGTCTGGAATAAGGACCCGGGAGATGTGATTGGCTGAGACGAGAGGCTATGGTTTCATATGAATAATCAGGGAGAAAAAGGGGTCAGCGATTACTAAAATAGTGTTCTAAAGCAACAGTAAGTAAGCAACAAGTATCCCTAATGCATTATGGCCCTCATTCCGAGTTGATCGCTCGCTGCCGTTTTTCGAAGCGTGGCGATCAGGCTAAAAATCGTCTATTCTGCGCATGCGTATGGGTCGCAGCGCACACGCGTGAAGTACTTTCACACAAAACTATGCAGTTTTACACAAGCTCGAGCAACGCTTTTCAGACGCTAGAGTGTTCATAGTGTGATTGACAGGAAGTGGGTGTTTCTGGTAGAGATGAGCGGGTTCGGTTTCTCTGAATCCGAACCCGCCCGAACTTCATGGTTTTTTTCACGGGTCCGAGCAGACTCGGATCCTCCCGCCTTGCTCGGTTAACCCGAGCGCGCCCGAACGTCATCATGACGCTGTCGGATTCTCGCGAGACTCGGATTCTATATAAGGAGCCGCGCGTCGCCGCCATTTTCACACGTGCATTGAGATTGATAGGGAGAGGACGTGGCTGGCGTCCTCTCCATTTAGATTATAAGAGAGAGAGATTTACTGGAGCTTAGGACTAGGAGGAGTACTGTAGAAGTGTAGAGAGTGCAGAGAGTTTACTAGTGAGTGACCACCAGACAGTGCAGTTTATTTAATATATCCGTTCTCTGCCTGAAAAAAGCGATACACACAGTGACTCAGTCACATACCATATCTGTGTGCACTGCTCAGGCTCAGCCCAGTGTGCTGCATCATCTATATATATTATATATCTGTCTGACTGCTCAGCTCACACAGCTTATAATTGTGGGGGAGACTGGGGAGCACTGCAGTGCCAGTTATAGGTTATAGCAGGAGCCAGGAGTACATAATATTATATAGTGAGTGACCACCAGACAGTGCAGTTTATTTAATATATCCGTTCTCTGCCTGAAAAAAGCGATACACACAGTGACTCAGTCACATACCATATCTGTGTGCACTGCTCAGGCTCAGCCCAGTGTGCTGCATCATCTATATATATTATATATCTGTCTGACTGCTCAGCTCACACAGCTTATAATTGTGGGGGAGACTGGGGAGCACTGCAGTGCCAGTTATAGGTTATAGCAGGAGCCAGGAGTACATAATATTATATTAAAATTAAACAGTGCACACTTTTGCTGCAGGAGTGCCACTGCCAGTGTGACTGACCAGTGACCTGACCACACTGACCACCAGTATAGTTAGTAGTATACTTATATTGTGATTGCCTGAAAAAGTTAAACACTCGTCGTGTGACTTCACTTGTGTGTTGTTGTTTTTTTTATTCTATAAAAATAAAACTCATTCTGCTGACAGACAGTGTCCAGCAGGTCCGTCATTATATAATATATAATATATACCTGTCCGGCTGCAGTAGTGATATATATATATTTTTTATATCATTTATCATCCAGTCGCAGCAGACACAGTACGGTAGTTCACGGCTGTGGCTACCTCTGTGTCTGCACTCGGCAGGCAGTCCGTCCATAATTGTATACCACCTAACCGTGGTTTTTTTTTCTTCTTTATACATACATACTACTACGACATCTCTTTATCAACCAGTCTATATTAGCAGCAGACACAGTACAGTACGGTAGTTCACGGCTGTGGCTACCTCTGTGTCTGCACTCGGCAGGCAGTCCGTCCATAATTGTATACCACCTAACCGTGGTTTTTTTTTCTTTCTTCTTTATACATACATAGTTACATAGACATCTCTTTATCAACCAGTCTATATTAGCAGCAGACACAGTACAGTACGGTAGTTCACGGCTGTGGCTACCTCTGTGTCTGCACTCGGCAGGCAGTCCGTCCATAATTGTATACCACCTAACCGTGGTTTTTTTTTCTTTCTTCTTTATACATACATAGTTACATAGACATCTCTTTATCAACCAGTCTATATTAGCAGCAGACACAGTACAGTACGGTAGTTCACGGCTGTGGCTACCTCTGTGTCTGCACTCGGCAGGCAGTCCGTCCATAATTGTATACCACCTAACCGTGGTTTTTTTTTCTTTCTTCTTTATACATACATAGTTACATAGACATCTCTTTATCAACCAGTCTATATTAGCAGCAGACACAGTACAGTACGGTAGTTCACGGCTGTGGCTACCTCTGTGTCTGCACTCGGCAGGCAGTCCATAATTGTATACTAGTATCCATCTCCATTGTTTACCTGAGGTGCCTTTTAGTTGTGCCTATTAAAATATGGAGAACAAAAATGTTGAGGTTCCAAAATTAGGGAAAGATCAAGATCCACTTCCACCTCGTGCTGAAGCTGCTGCCACTAGTCATGGCCGAGACGATGAAATGCCAGCAACGTCGTCTGCCAAGGCCGATGCCCAATGTCATAGTACAGAGCATGTCAAATCCAAAACACCAAATATCAGAAAAAAAAGGACTCCAAAACCTAAAATAAAATTGTCGGAGGAGAAGCGTAAACTTGCCAATATGCCATTTACGACACGGAGTGGCAAGGAACGGCTGAGGCCCTGGCCTATGTTCATGGCTAGTGGTTCAGCTTCACATGAGGATGGAAGCACTCAGCCTCTCGCTAGAAAAATGAAAAGACTCAAGCTGGCAAAAGCAGCACAGCAAAGAACTGTGCATTCTTCGAAATCCCAAATCCACAAGGAGAGTCCAATTGTGTCGGTTGCGATGCCTGACCTTCCCAACACTGGACGTGAAGAGCATGCGCCTTCCACCATTTGCACGCCCCCTGCAAGTGCTGGAAGGAGCACCCGCAGTCCAGTTCCTGATAGTCAGATTGAAGATGTCAGTGTTGAAGTACACCAGGATGAGGAGGATATGGGTGTTGCTGGCGCTGGGGAGGAAATTGACCAGGAGGATTCTGATGGTGAGGTGGTTTGTTTAAGTCAGGCACCCGGGGAGACACCTGTTGTCCGTGGGAGGAATATGGCCGTTGACATGCCAGGTGAAAATACCAAAAAAATCAGCTCTTCGGTGTGGAGGTATTTCAACAGAAATGCGGACAACAGGTGTCAAGCCGTGTGTTCCCTTTGTCAAGCTGTAATAAGTAGGGGTAAGGACGTTAACCACCTCGGAACATCCTCCCTTATACGTCACCTGCAGCGCATTCATAATAAGTCAGTGACAAGTTCAAAAACTTTGGGTGACAGCGGAAGCAGTCCACTGACCAGTAAATCCCTTCCTCTTGTAACCAAGCTCACGCAAACCACCCCACAACTCCCTCAGTGTCAATTTCCTCCTTCCCCAGGAATGCCAATAGTCATGCAGGCCATGTCACTGGCAACTCTGACGATTCCTCTCCTGCCTGGGATTCCTCCGATGCATCCTTGCGTGTAACGCCTACTGCTGCTGGCGCTGCTGTTGTTGCTGCTGGGAGTCGATGGTCATCCCAGAGGGGAAGTCGTAAGCCCACTTGTACTACTTCCAGTAAGCAATTGACTGTTCAACAGTCCTTTGCGAGGAAGATGAAATATCACAGCAGTCATCCTGCTGCAAAGCGGATAACTGAGGCCTTGACAACTATGTTGGTGTTAGACGTGCGTCCGGTATCCGCCGTTAGTTCACAGGGAACTAGACAATTTATTGAGGCAGTGTGCCCCCGTTACCAAATACCATCTAGGTTCCACTTCTCTAGGCAGGCGATACCGAGAATGTACACGGACGTCAGAAAAAGACTCACCAGTGTCCTAAAAAATGCAGTTGTACCCAATGTCCACTTAACCACGGACATGTGGACAAGTGGAGCAGGGCAGGGTCAGGACTATATGACTGTGACAGCCCACTGGGTAGATGTATGGACTCCCGCCGCAAGAACAGCAGCGGCGGCACCAGTAGCAGCATCTCGCAAACGCCAACTCTTTCCTAGGCAGGCTACGCTTTGTATCACCGCTTTCCAGAATACGCACACAGCTGAAAACCTCTTACGGCAACTGAGGAAGATCATCGCGGAATGGCTTACCCCAATTGGACTCTCCTGTGGATTTGTGGCATCGGACAACGCCAGCAATATTGTGTGTGCATTAAATATGGGCAAATTCCAGCACGTCCCATGTTTTGCACATACCTTGAATTTGGTGGTGCAGAATTTTTAAAAAAACGACAGGGGCGTGCAAGAGATGCTGTCGGTGGCCAGAAGAATTGCGGGACACTTTCGGCGTACAGGCACCACGTACAGAAGACTGGAGCACCACCAAAAACTACTGAACCTGCCCTGCCATCATCTGAAGCAAGAAGTGGTAACGAGGTGGAATTCAACCCTCTATATGCTTCAGAGGTTGGAGGAGCAGCAAAAGGCCATTCAAGCCTATACAATTGAGCACGATATAGTAGGTGGAATGCACCTGTCTCAAGCGCAGTGGAGAATGATTTCAACGTTGTGCAAGGTTCTGATGCCCTTTGAACTTGCCACACGTGAAGTCAGTTCAGACACTGCCAGCCTAAGTCAGGTCATTCCCCTCATCAGGCTTTTGCAGAAGAAGCTGGAGACATTGAAGGAGGAGCTAACACGGAGCGATTCCGCTAGGCATGTGGGACTTGTGGATGGAGCCCTTAATTCGCTTAACAAGGATTCACGGGTGGTCAATCTGTTGAAATCAGAGCACTACATTTTGGCCACCGTGCTCGATCCTAGATTTAAAGCCTACCTTGGATCTCTCTTTCCGGCAGACACAAGTCTGCTGGGGTTGAAAGACCTGCTGGTGACAAAATTGTCAAGTCAAGCGGAACGCGACCTGTCAACATCTCCTCCTTCACATTCTCCCGCAACTGGGGGTGCGAGGAAAAGGCTCAGAATTCCGAGCCCACCCGCTGGCGGTGATGCAGGGCAGTCTGGAGCGACTGCTGATGCTGACATCTGGTCCGGACTGAAGGACCTGACAACGATTACGGACATGTCGTCTACTGTCACTGCATATGATTCTCTCAACATTGATAGAATGGTGGAGGATTATATGAGTGACCGCATCCAAGTAGGCACGTCACACAGTCCATACTTATACTGGCAGGAAAAAGAGGCAATTTGGAGGCCCTTGCACAAACTGGCTTTATTCTACCTAAGTTGCCCTCCCACAAGTGTGTACTCCGAAAGAGTGTTTAGTGCCGCCGCTCACCTTGTCAGCAATCGGCGTACGAGGTTACATCCAGAAAATGTGGAGAAGATGATGTTCATTAAAATGAATTATAATCAATTCCTCCGCGGAGACATTGACCAGCAGCAATTGCCTCCACAAAGTACACAGGGAGCTGAGATGGTGGATTCCAGTGGGGACGAATTGATAATCTGTGAGGAGGGGGATGTACACGGTGATATATCGGAGGGTGATGATGAGGTGGACATCTTGCCTCTGTAGAGCCAGTTTGTGCAAGGAGAGATTAATTGCTTCTTTTTTGGGGGGGGTCCAAACCAACCCGTCATATCAGTCACAGTCGTGTGGCAGACCCTGTCACTGAAATGATGGGTTGGTTAAAGTGTGCATGTCCTGTTTTGTTTATACAACATAAGGGTGGGTGGGAGGGCCCAAGGACAATTCCATCTTGCACCTCTTTTTTCTTTTCTTTTTCTTTGCATCATGTGCTGATTGGGGAGGGTTTTTTGGAAGGGACATCCTGCGTGACACTGCAGTGCCACTCCTAAATGGGCCCGGTGTTTGTGTCGGCCACTAGGGTCGCTAATCTTACTCACACAGTCAGCTACCTCATTGCGCCTCTTTTTTTCTTTGCGTCATGTGCTGTTTGGGGAGGGTTTTTTGGAAGGGACATCCTGCGTGACACTGCAGTGCCACTCCTAGATGGGCCCGGTGTTTGTGTCGGCCACTAGGGTCGCTAATCTTACTCACACAGCTACCTCATTGCGCCTCTTTTTTTCTTTGCGTCATGTGCTGTTTGGGGAGGGTTTTTTGGAAGGGACATCCTGCGTGACACTGCAGTGCCACTCCTAGATGGGCCCGGTGTTTGTGTCGGCCACTAGGGTCGCTAATCTTACTCACACAGCTACCTCATTGCGCCTCTTTTTTTCTTTGCGTCATGTGCTGTTTGGGGAGGGTTTTTTGGAAGGGCCATCCTGCGTGACACTGCAGTGCCACTCCTAGATGGGCCCGGTGTTTGTGTCGGCCACTAGGGTCGCTAATCTTACTCACACAGCTACCTCATTGCGCCTCTTTTTTTCTTTGCGTCATGTGCTGTTTGGGGAGGGTTTTTTGGAAGGGACATCCTGCGTGACACTGCAGTGCCACTCCTAGATGGGCCCGGTGTTTGTGTCGGCCACTAGGGTCGCTAATCTTACTCACACAGCTACCTCATTGCGCCTCTTTTTTTCTTTGCGTCATGTGCTGTTTGGGGAGGGTTTTTTGGAAGGGACATCCTGCGTGACACTGCAGTGCCACTCCTAGATGGGCCCGGTGTTTGTGTCGGCCACTAGGGTCGCTAATCTTACTCACACAGCTACCTCATTGCGCCTCTTTTTTTCTTTGCGTCATGTGCTGTTTGGGGAGGGTTTTTTGGAAGGGCCATCCTGCGTGACACTGCAGTGCCACTCCTAGATGGGCCCGGTGTTTGTGTCGGCCACTAGGGTCGCTAATCTTACTCACACAGCTACCTCATTGCGCCTCTTTTTTTCTTTGCGTCATGTGCTGTTTGGGGAGGGTTTTTTGGAAGGGACATCCTGCGTGACACTGCAGTGCCACTCCTAGATGGGCCCGGTGTTTGTGTCGGCCACTAGGGTCGCTTATCTTACTCACACAGCGACTTCGGTGCAAATTTTAGGACTAAAAATAATATTGTGAGGTATTCAGAATAGACTGAAAATTAGTGTAAATTATGGTTTTTGAGGTTAATAATACTTTGGGATCAAAATGACCCCCAAATTCTATGATTTAAGCTGTTTTTTAGTGTTTTTTGAAAAAAACACCCGAATCCAAAACACACCCGAATCCGACAAAAAAAATTCGGTGAGGTTTTGCCAAAACGCGTTCGAACCCAAAACACGGCCGCGGAACCGAACCCAAAACCAAAACACAAAACCCGAAAAATTTCAGGCGCTCATCTCTAGTTTCTGGGCGGCAACTCAGCGTTTTCAGTGAGTGTGCTGAAAAACGCAGGCGTGCCTGATAAAAACGCAGGAGTGGCTGGGGAAACGGGGGAGTGGCTACGGGGAACGTAGGGCGTGTTTGTGACGTCAAATCAGGAACTAAACAGTCTCCAGTTATCGCAAGGTAGGAGTAAGTATCGAGCCACTCTGAAACTGCATGACATTTTTTAGTAGCAGAACTGCTAACCTTTCGTTCGCACTTCTGCTAAGCTAAGATACACTCCCAGAGGGCGGCGGCTTAGCGTTTGCACTGCTGCTAAAAGCAGCTAGCGAGCGATCAACTCGGACATCGCAATCCTGTATAAACTAATATAATGTGGTGAGAGCCCAAAAAGGAACACGTGTTGCAGCTTTTGAACCACCTCTTAAGTGTCAACAGTGAAAACCTGCAGGGTAATTTCTCTTTTGCAATGTCATTCATCTACTTTTGCAGAAATGAAAGGCGGAAGGGCTTGTGGGCACCAGGTGCCCACAAGCCCTGCCGCCTTGCATTTCTGCAAAAGTAGTAGGTTGGAACTCGGCTCCTGAGATTGGGACTGTGGCGCTTGGCTTTGACATCATAGCCAAACACTATTATGTCACTATTTCTAAGTTTAGGCAACCCTAACCATTGCCTCCCTAGTTGGAATAGTTTCACCTAATTGTAGCACTGATGGTAACACTAGTCCTATTATACTACAGTTTGTGTTGCAGAAAATCTATAATCATCCACATCAGCCCCTGTCTCGGGGTAGCTTATGCTATTTTACCATACTAGGACAATCCCTGATTAATAGTAGTAATGAGGCATGTATGTCTCTGCCATAGATGGTAGCAGCCTGATGGTTTTCCACCATCAATGGTTTTGTGACTAAAGGGGTAATTCAGACCTGATCACACGCTAGATTTTTGTGCAGCGCTGTGATCAGGTCAGAACTGCGCATGCATATGCACCGCAGTGCGCAGATGCGTTGCACGGGTACAAAGCGGATCGTTGCTGTGCGATGGGTTTTACGAAGAATCCATTTGCACAGCCGATCGCAAGGAGATTGACAGGAAGAAGGCGTTTGTGGGTCGCAATTGACCATTTTCTGGGAGTGTTTGGAAAAACGCAGGCGTGTCCAAGCGTTTGCAGGGTGGATGTCTGACGGAATTCAAGGCTCGGACAGGCTGAAGGGATCGCAGTGGTTGAGTAAGTTCTGAGCTACTCAGAAACTGCACAAATATTTTTTGTACCGCTCGGCTGCACATGCAATCGCACACTTGCACAGCAAATATACACTCCCTTATAGGCGGCGACTATCTGATCGCAGCGCTGCAAAAAATTGCTAGCGAGCGATCAGGTCTGAATTAGGCCCAATGTTTTACCCAACCAGCCACCATCCCTCTGTTCCCTACAGGGGCTGGATGTGGACGAGACCTCCCGTCGTGGACCTCCCATCGTGGCTAGATGTTCTACCTCTGACCCACTAGGTACTGCGCTACCCCTTTTAACATCATTATATTTTCATATATAAGTGCATCAATAAAAGTAGTGAAAAATAGTTTTCCCAGATAACCATAAACAACTTAAGTTTGACCATTGTCACACGGTTTATCACTTTCTCCAGTTGGTCCTGTAAAATAATTCTGTACCATGGGCCTGACTGTTCCCAGGACGCACTGGCGATTCGGTCACAATTAATTTTTCGTGCATGCGCCAAAACCACAACGCTCGTATGCAGTGAAGGTGCTGCAGCTTCGGTCGCAGTATTGCGTTCGCCACAGCCTATTTGACAGGTTGCTGGCATTTGGGGGGCAGAGATAGGGAGCAGCTTTGAAAACGGAGGTGTCTCCTCCAGCTTTGGGGCACGCCGAAGCCAGCGACTGCGTTATCTGACGCAGATTCACTGGCCTCGGCAGGTAAGTTCTGGTTTTCCCTTGCCAACAATCGTTCACACCCTTAATGGTTTTCCACCAATGGCTCCTGTCCGCAATTATTATGCTTTAAGTTTATGGCGCCACAAGGGGTCTGCAGTGCCTTACAAAGTATATGAAAAGAAACATAGCAGAACGTGGGATACAGGCAATATTCACATTGCTGCATATACAGTCATAATACCCACAGAAGTAGCGCCGGTTGACCTTGAGAATAGTCCCTGTTAGTCAGCATGCCGACTGTCGGGCGTTTAATCGCTCAGGATCCCTGCGTCGGCATGGTGACCCCCAGGATCCTGAGCGGCGCTCACATGACGGCATCCCGGACCATAGATGGTTGCCCCTTCGATGGACAACCTAACCTAGATTACCATCTCGGCCCCTGCTGGCCCCCACAGCACCTCTGGCGCCAGAAGCACAAGCTCCGCCCACACTCGGCACCTGCACCACTCCTCCCCCTCCCAGGCCGCACGCGCAAACATTCTGCAGAATGCAGCATCAGTTCCCTAGTTACCGCCGGCAACACTGAGTACAGATGTGACAGTCCGATAGGCTGTGCAAAGTAAAACGTATATCTTTTCAAATGTTCTCTCATGTCAGTGCATCTTTATTTTCTCCATTTATCAAAGCCGAGTTACCAGATAATTTGCTAAACGGTCGACTTGAACAAGCTATAAACTTATAATGAGCCACTTATTGGATAAAACATTTTTATGGATCTGAGTTGAGAATTTGTCCAAAAATCCAATTTTATTGCTGAGATTATATGTGTTGCTTACAGACCAGTTTAAGAGGCGGAATAAGTTTTGCCACTCAGGAGTTTATTTTGAGGGAAAAAAAATATTTTAATCATCTTCTGTACGCCGGTAATGGCCAGGGAACGGCAGCGCGCTCCACTCGTAGGCTCATTATAAATTCTGGAGAGGAAAATGTAATAAGTTTATAAATATACATATCAGTGTTTTATCGGAGTACAGATTCCCTCTTCAATACTCTCTGTACTGGAACTGTCCGATCCACTTTATGTCTGAGTGCTTTACACGAAGCTGCTCAGTCTGAGGTACCGCTGCCGCCGCTGCTGCTGCTGCTGTAGTGGCTAAACCGCAGTCTGCTGAATGTGTCGGAAAAATACCACAAATTATTACTTTTTTTCTTGTAGAATTTCAAGGGTGACGTCCTGTACTCACAGTTAACAAAATAAAATATGAAATTGATGTTTTGTTGCTTTGGAAATGCGATGTGAGCTGGACCATTGTGTCTCCACAAGAGCGTTGCGCATCAGTTAGGTCTCACCTGGAGATAACGCCTGGTCCCCTAACGCATGATGTCAGCTGCAGACTCTGAATTAGTGACAACGCTATCAGCTACTGTGATTACTGATAGTTATAGGTACACTTTATAAAAAGTGACAAGTGATGGCAGTGTGCTCTGGCTAGGGGTGGGCCTTGACATGGGGGGCTCGGGGGTACAGTATCCCCTGCGCCCCCCACCTTAATATGGTTCTGTCCCAAGGGTCCAGCTGAAGCCATAATCTACAGCATACTTGCCTACCTGACCCTCTCCATGAGGGAGAAAATGCTCTGTTCCTGGACTCTCCTGGTAATGTATGATTGCCATCACCTGTGGTGAAACACCTTTCTTATCAATTAACTAGCTCACCACAGGTGATGGCAATCATACATTACCAGGAGAGTCCAGGAACAGAGCATTTTCTCCCTCATGGAGAGGGTCAGGTAGGCAAGTATGATCTACAGCCAGATCTACCCCCAAGTGTCTCTCTCTAGCATTCGGCTTTAACTTTTGTAGACCCTCCAGTCGTGGGGGAGTGGACCAGCAATAAGATGTCCTAGCCCGGGATTGTAGTAAGTGACATTTATCGTTTAGGGCAGAGGTTCTCAAACTCGGTCCTCGGGGGCACACACAGTGCATGTTTTGCAGGTAACCCAGCAGGTGCACAGGTGTATTAATTACTCACTGACACATTTTAAAAGGTCCACAGGTGGAGCTAATTATTTCACTTGCGATTCTGTGAGGAGACCTGCAAAACATGCACCGTGCGTGCCCCCGAGGACCGAGTTTGAGAACCTCTGGTTTAGGGAGTGGTATAGTACCATCTGAAAATGGTGCAGGTGCACACAGACAAATTTTTGCTGAATACTGGGCCACCACATCTATCCCCTCATAATGAATGGGGCCCGTTACTTAAAACATGTGAGGAAATTAGTGTAACGGGCCCAAAAGTGATCAGGAATAGGCCCCTTATTCATTTACAGGGAGCAGTCGCTTTAGCTGCTGAGAACTGCCTGCGACAGGCACCTGATAACTGTGTGGCTGGTTGTGAGAAACACGTTGCTAGAATCGCCGTTAGCGTCTTTTATCGTGTCGCCAGGGCGGTGCAGGGGGGAGAACAACTGTTCCCCCTGCTGAAGAAATCTTGAAAACAGGGCCGATCTGAGAGGGGCACCAATCTACAAGTTTTATTCACTGGGTGTTAGGGTCTGAGAACAGAGGAGCCGAGGAGGTGCTGCTGGATAGTCAGTTGGGTGGTGGAACTGTAGCTGACCACTATCCAGAAGATGCACATATGGGCCATGCAACCTATTACTGTATGGTTGCCACTACAATGCTGAGTGTACTGTGATGCTGTGTGTACTATATGGCAGCTACTATGATGATGTGTGGACTGTATGGGGGTCACTGTGATGCTGTGTGTACTATATGGCAGCTACTATGATGATGTGTGGGCTGTATGGGGGTCACTGTGATGCTGTGTGTACTATATGGCAGCTACTATGATGATGTGTGGGCTGTATGGGGGTCACTGTGATGCTGTGTGAACTGTATGTCGGTTACTGCGCTGCTGTGTGTTTTATATGACAGTCACTGCGATGCTTTGTGTACTGTGCGGCAGCCACAACTATGCTGAGTGTAGTGTACTGTATGACATTCACTGCGATGCTGTGTGTATTATATGACAGTCACTGCAATGCTTTGTGTACTGTGCACAGCACTACTATGCTGTGTGTACTGTATGACATTCACTGCGATGCTGTGTGTACTGTATGACAGTCACTGCAATGCTTTGTGTACTGTGCACAGCACTACTATGCTGTGTGTACTGTATGACATTCACTGCGATGCTGTGTGTACTATATGACAGTCACTGCAATGCTTTGTGTACTGTGCACAGCACTACTATGCTGTGTGTACTGTATGACATTCACTGCGATGCTGTGTGTACTGTATGACAGTCACTGCAATGCTTTGTGTACTGTGTGGCGGTCCCTGTGATCCTGTGTGTACTATATGGCTGCCACTATGATGCTGTGTGTACTGTATGGGGATCACTGCGAAACTGTGTACTGTATGTCAGTTACTGCGCTGCTGTGTGTACTAAAAGTCGCTGTGTTGCTGTGCAAACTGTTTGGCAGTCATTGCTATGCTGTGTGAAGTGTATGGCGGTTACTGTGATGCTGTGTGCACTGCATGGCTGTCACTGGGATGCCATGTGTATATAGGTGCTGTAATACCGCTTGGTGCGTCACTAGATGCACACATCAGTCGCTCTATCAAAACTTGCAGCAATCATGTACGTACAGAAACATGGCACCAGCGTCGCCACTGCCGCGGCCAGCCTGCATGACTATAGACTCACTCAGGAAGTCAATGTTCCTCGTTATTACATCGGTGCTGCAAATGTGTACTCCGGTGGGTGCCTCTATTCATTTCTGATTGGCTGCTCCACTTGCAATGATTAGAAAACTGCGCAGGCTACAAAAACGCAGCTGCGTAGGCACGTGTGTACAAATCTGTGTACGCAGCCAGTTCAGCAGCACACCCGCGACACTAGCATAATACACTCCTACGACTCAGTGTCACTGTGCGGCTCCTTAGCCACCTCTCAGTCACCGCCCTCGAGCGTTAAGCACATTTTTAATACATCCCGCACACCATGCGTCTCAATGGCTACTGTGACGCTTGTGCGTGCGTACACCCCGAATGTGCAGCCTCTGTGATATCGCAGTAAGAGTATTGGGAATCACCGCAAGGGGGGCAACTTTATCTAGTTACAGAACCAGTGGGTGTCACAAGTTGGATATCGCGCCATTAATGTCTGTAGTGTTTATTTGTATGGTGCATTGTTATTGAGTTTCCCTGTTAATTACAGATATTTGATTTTGTTTGGTCTTTTGTTGTGAGTTGTTTCTCCTCTGTGTATTATTATCCCACCAGGAGAGGGTATTTATGTTCCCCGCAGCATGTGGAGGCGTGCCAGGTTACACCGACCCTGTATTTAGTGCAATGCTTGGCACAGTTCATGCTTACAAGAGAGCAACATAATTCCGAGACAAGAAGCACTTCCCGGCAGGAATGAAGCACAGCCAATTAGTCATGTAGATTGTTCTGTAAGCGCATAGTGTTAATCTGATGTGACCGTATATATATATATATATATATATATATATGTGTGTGTGTATGTGATTGTATGTATGTGTATATGTATGGACCGCAGTGCAATTTCTATCTACAGCGAATGCGCAGTTTGCAGATGTCACCCAAGATCCATCCGCATTTTCCACTTGCAGTCCCACCCAGGCGCTACATCTTCATCGGGTGCGGTATGTTAGATAGATTAGACTTAGGTCGACAGTGTCTAGGTCGACCTCTATTGGTCGACAGTAAGTAGGTCGACATAGGTTCTAGATCGACAGGGACTCTAGGTCGACATGAAAAAAAGTTTTTTTTACTTTTTGGGTGTTGTTTTCTTCATAGAATGAAGGGGAACCCCAATTAGCGCACTGTGGGGGTCATTCAGAGAAGATCGTAGCTGTGCTAAATTGAGAACAGCTACGATCTTCTTCCCTGACATGCGGGGGGACGCCCAGCACAGGGCTAGTCCGCCCCGCATGTCAGTGCCGGCCCCCCTCGCAGAAGTGCAAAGGCATCGCACAACAGCAATGCCTTTGCACTTCAAGAGTAGCTCCCGGCCAGCGCATGTTACCGTTCCCAATTGTAGTCCATGTGGATCGTAAAGTATGAAAAAGTAAAAAAAAAAATGGAAAAAAAAGTGAAAAACTCATGTCGACCTTTTGTCATGTCGACCTAGAGTCCCTGCCAACCTAGAAACCATGATGAGCTACTTACTTTCGACCAATAGTGGTCGACCTAGACATTTTCGACCTAAGTCTTGTCAACCTACACAGGGCCGGTTCTAGACCCTTTGGCGCCCGGGCGGAAAATGGGGGCATGGCTTCATACAGGGGGTGTGGTCAGTTACGCCCCCTGTACAGTGGAGTAGCGCCGCTGAAAAAATAAAAACAATACTTACTATCCCCGCTCCCGACCGCTGCGGATCTCCGCCGGCGCCGCTGCTTTCCTTGGATGACAGACACTAGAGGTCAATTATGACCCCTAGCGTCTGTCAGTCCCACAATGCTGTGCGGTGCGCGATGACGTCATCGCGCACCGCACAGCAAAGGTCCTCTACACGAAGGGAAACTAGACGCTACGCGTCTAGTTTCCCTTCACAGCGGGGGACACAGCGGGCAGCGGGGGGCACAGAGTAGCGGATCTTGCCATGGTGCGGCGCCCTCCGGAAGGCGGCGCCCCGGGCAAAAGTCCTGCTTGCCCGTGGCAAGATCCGCTACTGAACCTACAGACCAGATCTGTAATAAAGGTGTTTGCACAGATCCCCATGTTTTGGGTCTAATTCATCTTTTATGTTTTGGTTTTGGATCTGATTTTTTTTTAAATTGCTAAAAACAGCTAAAATCACATGAACGGTTCGGATTCCACAGAATTCAAGCTTCTTCCAAGTATTGGAATCCCAGCACACCGGAGCCGCGGCTCGTGGTGTTCCCGTCAGAGTTAGATTCCACATCGAGTCCGAACGTCATCTTCCCGGTGTCGGATTCTTGACATCTTCCCAGTGTAGGATTCCATATAAGGCGACGTGGCCGGGACTCTGCGCCATTTCACTCAATGCACGCTGACGAATGCTGTGCAATACTCTGCTGTGTCCATCCAGACTAATTGTGGCTGTGCCCTCTGCGTGCAGTGTAATGACTGTATAGAGGGCACGCTGCGCTGTACTCTGCTGTTTAGGCTGTTCTGTGTCCATCCAGAGACTCCAGACTAATTGTGGTTGTGCAGTATAGTGACGGGATCAGTAGGTTTACAGACAATCGGTATGCCGGCCATCAGTATACCGACAACGGCATCCCGATCGTTGGTATGCCGGCAGCGGGGTGAGCGCAAAGAGTCCCCTTGCAGGCTCACTGCACTCACCACGCTGCGGGCTCGTGGCTCCCTGTGCTCGCCATGGACACCAACGAGTGGGAATAGTCCCTGTTAGCCAGGATTCCGGCTGTCGGGATCCTGGCGTCGGTAATGTGACCGCCGGGATTCCGACTGCTGGCAACTTAACTACATACCATAGTGACTGTGTATGTAGGCTCGGGCACACTGCTGTGTGTTGCGCTGTACTCTGCTGGATTGGTTGTGCTTTACTCAAATTTGCTTTGTTCACATGCATCTATAAGCCCTGTGATCCACGCAGTTCAAACCGAGCTGCAAGTTTAAAAATAGAAAAATAAAAAATACGTCCCGTGAGTTGACTCACCCACATCACCAGTGGGTCTGTTGGAAAAGGTCAGTTTCTTCCTGGTAGCAGCCGCGGCACCAGTACTGGGTTGCTGCTCCTGCTCTTCTATCGACTGATCCATGATTGGTTTTATTTATGACACCAGCGAAGAAATTAGTTTATTACACTTGAGAGTTATTTTGGGGTGTAGATAATGGGGGGCACCACTGCACACAGAATCAGTAATATATGCTGTGTCACTCATCTGAACATACAAATATAGTTTTGCAATTTTATATTATATACTGGAACTCGCCAAAACAAAGGTCTTCTTGGGTGCAGCGGCCTCTAACACAGTAGAGTAATGCATATTTTATTTTTGGGACACATAATAAACAATATTACATATGGTAGAAATGTTAGATTTCACAGGGGAAAAAAAAGGTGCTGGTTCACTTTAATGGCACCCTAAAATGATGTCATTTAAAAAAAAAAACAACAGTGCCTAAGCACACAAACATCAGTGTTTTATTTTCATTTTTTTTTTATCAAAGTGGCTAAACACACTGTGCCCCAGTGATCCTAATGGCATTTTTTATTTACACTGTGCCTGAAAGGCACACGAAACAACGTCTCACAGTGCAGCAGCCCCTTCCCTCCGTTCTCCTGTGTGTAATGGCGCCCAATCATGAGTGAGGTACTAAAATGCAATCCAAAAGATTACATTTTGCCTCATTTTGGGATCCAAACTTGGTGGAAAGACCGAGCTGGATCGACACATAACCACTAAATCCGGGTGTGTTCGGTTTCCTAGAAACCAAACCCGCTCTTCTCTATACACATGCACATACAGTCACATACTTATACAGATACATACAGTACATATATACAGTGACAGTCACATACATACAGTCACATACTTATACAGATACATACAGTACATATATACAGTGACAGTCACATACATACAGTCACATACTTATACAGATACATACAGTACATATATACAGTGACAGTTACATACATACAGTCACATACTTATACAGATACATACAGTACATATATACAGTGACAGTCACATACATACAGTCACATACTTATACAGATACATACAGTACATATATACAGTGACAGTTACATACATACAGTCACATACTTATACAGATACATACAGTACATGTATACAGTGACAGTTACATACATACAGTCACATACTTATACAGATACATACAGTACATATATACAGTGACAGTTACATACATACAGTCACATACTTATACAGATACATACAGTACCTATATACAGTGACAGTCACATACATACAGTCACATACTTATACAGATACATACAGTACATATATACAGTGACAGTCACATACATACAGTCACATACTTATACAGATACATACAGTACATATATACAGTGACAGTTACATACATACAGTCACATACTTATACAGATACATACAGTACATATATACAGTGACAGTCACATACTTATACAGATACATACAGTACCTATATACAGTGACAGTCACATACATACAGTCCCACAACTATACACATAAATATATAGTTACAGATATACAGATGGAGCCACGCTAGTCGTGGCTCCATCTGTGCCTATCGCCGAGAGCGTCTCCGTCCAGCCGGGCGCGCGCGCCCGTGATGGAGGCATGCCCCATTCACTAGAATGGGAGAGCGTCTCCGTCGCGCGCCCGGACGGATTCGCTCAGAATGGGAGCGTCTCTGTGCACTCCCGGTTTGACTAGGTGGACGGATCGCCTAGTCACGCCGGGAGTGCACGCCTGCGATGGAGCCGCTTCAGATGAGCGCGACTCCATCTGTACTGTATATAAAACCATAGTCACAAACATTGTGGGGTCTAAACAGACCCGAACACAGCTGCGCGTTCCTACGCAGCGGCTGCATTCGAGCCGTCTGCACATTTGCCGTAGTGTGGGTGCGCGACCCTTCCCACTGCGGCCATATTGTGATTGACAGTTCAGGCCGTTTGGAGGACGGGCGAGGAGGCAACCAAGCGTTGCCTGGGCGGGCCACATAAAATGAGGTGTACGCAGCGATCTGCGTTCATCTCTGAATAACCCCCTGTGTGAGAAGATCGGGGTAAGGATTCTATCTCCTGGGGCAGATGGAAGCGCTTTCTCCAGCAGCCCGAACAGCAACACACCAGTCCAGGGGGCTTGGTACAAATAGCCTCACCCATTTTTATTTGCAGCAAAAAAAGTAAAAATAAATCATAAACATAAATCTTAGCCTTGCTGGCTTGGAATATAAACTTTAAGTCCCCCTCACTATGTATGAGAAGGATCAACTGTCCAACTCACAAAAACAGTAATTCATTACAGCACTAACTTCAAGCAGTTATGGTGTCTCGCCAGGGAATGAGACCCTTCCTGCCCAGTCTGACAGGCTTTTCCACACCAATGCAGTGTTGGCAGTAATTAGCCTTCTCTGAAGCTAAGGCCCTAAAGCCCCAGACTGGGCCTAATGTATGGGGCCCTCTCTCACTTTCCATCCTTAACCCCAGGAACTCTTAACCAGTTTTCACAGAAGCTGAAAAAGGTCTTACCAAGCCATTTTCAAACACACTGACACAAACAGTTCCACCCGCCTCTTTAGCGTGGCGCAAAACACCACGCCTGGTGCCGTGTATCGTCCCACAACCGTCACATGTGTGTGGCCAGGCTCTGTGCTGATCAGTAGTACAACCATATCCCCCTGCTGCAAAGTCAATGTGATCCGCTCTGTGCTGCTTTCTGAAGCTTCTAGAGCTCACAACTGCCGCACCATGTTCACCTGGTGGAATAAGCTGTTGAAACCCGGCCGCTCTGAGATAAACGTGAAGACTCGGCTCTGTCTCGCACAAGCTGTAAAATTCATTGAAGTATCAAAGCAGCATTTTCCTTCGCAGATAAGAGAAAAGCTTAGTACCTCTGATCAGACTGCTACTGGATGTCTCCGTGCCTTTGTAAGCAGCAGCAATCTGCAGCTTCTGAAATCGTGGTGTGACGCCTCAATGGACAGTCCCTGTTTTTAAATGTTCTTGGCAGTATCCTGATTTTTCCATATTGTGCAAATGAATTGTAAAATTCTGCATAGTTTATGGAATTCAGGTTTTTTTGCAATTTTCTATGTTAATGTTTCTTGGATAGAAGTGGAGAAATACATGATGGGTTTTGGTATAGAGCGAATGGCGGAGGGGGGTTGGGTGGAATGGCGCAAATGCCATATGGTTAATCTCACAGCTCTAACGCCTCCACGCATGTAAGTGGTGTGTCACGTCTAGCAAAGTTTGAGGATCCGGCAGCTGAGACTTGCCCGAGGAGGTAGATGGCTGTGGGTGAACAAGATGAGGGGGTTGGATATAGTTCCTTCGCATGGGACACGGAGCAATGAAGAACGTAGGTGGGGTTGAAAGTCAATAAATAGTATTTATTATGTACAGGGCTGAGGTAGAGAACTGTGGCTGGAGCACGATGGTTAAAGAACGTAGTTGCGGATAAAGAACTGCAGGTTGTGGCTTGAAAGACGAGGTTGTGAATAATGAACTGAGGAACTGTGGATGGTGGTTAAAAGACGTGGCTGGAGGTAAAGAACTGTGGACTGTGATATGAAAGATGAGACTGTAGATGATGAACTGTGGAACTGTGGATGGTAGTTGAAGACGTGGCTGGAGACAAGGACTGTGGACTGTGGTTTGGAGGGTGAGGCTGAAGATAACAATCTGCAGGTTGTGGTCGGTGGTACAAAGACGTGGCTGGTGAAGTAGATCTGTGGAGTGTGGCTTGAAAGACGAGGCAGAAGACCCAGGGCCGACTGTGCCCAAAGAGTCTTACTGGACCGGGTTTTCCAGGAGCGCTTCCACAGGCAGTAGCAGGTTAGGAATGTCAGGACTGCAGCAGCAATAGGGAACCGACCAAGCAGGAGCAGGAGTAACCAGAATACGACAAGGATCCTGGAAGCACAGGCTAAAGCACCTACAGCAGGGTTGTAACTTGAAGCACTGGCGTCCCTGTCCTAAACCAGCCCCCTTTTATAGCGAGAGCTTCCCCTGGATGGGCTGGAAGAAACAGGAAACAGGAACTATGCTTAAAACTTGGTCTCCAACATGGCGGCGCCCAGTAATGCAGACCTTTCTGCAAAGCCACATTGCTCACTGCCTCTGGTCTCCTAGCAACGGCTCAGCAAGAGCGACCCGCTGTAGCGGCACCCCGCCGCCACGAGCGGACCCCCTCACCGCCGCCACTGCTGCCCACGGACCTGGCGCAGCAGCCCACCTCCGCCGCTGCCCACACACCGCCAGAGAAGCCAGCCCCGCGGCCCCAGCGTACCGATAAGACTCCGGACGCTGACAGTAGCCCCCCTTTGCGGGTGGACTCCGGACACCTATATGGTTTAGTTGGGAACTTGGCATGAAATGTCCGAAGAAGTCTTGGAGCATGGACATCTTCTGCTTCTACCCAAGATCTCTCCTCTGGTCCATATCCCTTCCAATCAACAAGGTACTGGAGGCGACCATAACGTCTGCGAGAATCGAGGATCTTGTGAATCTCAAATTCGTCTCCTTGTGCTGATTGGATCTTTGGTGATTTAGGCAAAGCAGCTCTGAATCGATTAAGTACCAAAGGTTTTAAGAGAGAAATATGAAATGCATTAGGGATTCTTAACTGCGGAGGTAATTTCACTTTATAAGCCACAAGATTCAAAACTTTTTCGATTGGGTAGGGCCCAATAAATCTGGGAGCAAACTTTTTTGTAGGAACCTTTAACCTTAGGTTACATGTGGAAACCCAAACCCGATCTCCTACCTTAAGGCTTGGTACAGCTTTTCGCTTCAGATCTGCATAAGTCTTATACCTCTTGGATGTCTTGAGCAAGGCCTTGTGCATTTGTTTCCAGGTTTCAGTAAATTGTCAAAGTGTTGACTCTGCGGCAGGAACCACGAGTGTAGGCAGAAGTTGGAAGTCAGGAACTCTCGGATGGTAACCATAATTAATGAAGAATGGAGAAGATTTTGTGGCAGAGTGATAGAGATTGTTATGGGCAAACTCTGCAAACGGGAGGAAGTCCAGCCAGTCGTCCTGTGAGGAGGACATAAATAAACGCAGAAAAGTCTCCAAATCCTGGTTCACTCTCTCTGTTTGACCATCCGTTTGGGGATGATATCCTGAGGAGAAGTTCAATTTCACACCAAGGGCAGAACATAGGGATCTCCAAAACTTGGCCACAAACTGAGGACCTCTATCAGACACGATTTCCTGCGGTAGACCATGAAGTCGAAAGATCTCTGCTATAAATAATTTTGCCAACTGGGATGCTGATGGAAGATTAGCCAGAGGAACGAAGTGTGCCATTTTAGAGAATCGGTCAACTATGACCCATACGGTGTTCCGTCCACCAGACGTAGGTAAATCAGTAATAAGGTCCATAGAAATATGCGTCCATGGTCTTAGTGGCACAGGTAACGGATGGAGTAACCCGGCTGGAGGACCTTTGTGACTCTTATGCTGGGCACATTTTGGACAGGCAGCCACGAATTCCTGAACGTCAGTCCTGAGATGAGGCCACCAGTAGGAGCGCTGAATGAATTTGAGTGTTTTATGACCACCTGCATGGCCCATGAAGGAGGAGGAGTGAGCCCATGTAAGAAGTATTTTGCGAAGATTTGGTGCAACAAAGATCTTTCCTGGAGGAGGAAGTGGAGAGGTATTAGTTGCTGAAAAAGAAGTGGATTCCAGGATGAATTGCTCTTTTGAAAGGTCAGAGGGTTCTTCCAAACTTAGGGAGCGAGATAATGCATCTGCCTTTTTGTTGAGGGAACCTGGTCAGTAGCTAAGTTTAAAGTTAAAATGGGTAAAGAAGAGTGCCCATCTTGCTTGGCGTGGGTTCAGACATCGGGCTGACTGTAGATACAGGAGGTTCTTGTGATCCGTGGTTACCGAGATTGGATGCTGAGCTCCCTCCAACAAATACCTCCACTCCTCAAAGGCCAACTTAATCGCCAGTAATTCCTGTTCCCCAATAGCGTAATTCTGTTCAGCGGGGGAAAATCTTTGCGAGAAGAACGCACAAGGATGGACCTTCTTGTCCTCGAAGAGCTGGGATAATACTGCTCCTACTCCTACAGTAGAGGCATCAACCTCCACCAAGAACGGATGGCTGAGATCAGGTTGTCGAAGAACTGGAGCGGTCATGAAGGCTTCCTTTAAAGATTAAAAAGCTTCCAAAGCCTCCGGAGACCACTTGGCAGGATTGGATCCTTTCCTAGTTAATGCAGTTATCGGAGCTATGGCAGAAGAATAATTGTGAATGAATCTTCGGTAGAAGTTAGCGTAACACAGGAAACGTTGAACTCCTTTAAGGGTAGTTGGTAGTGCCCAATCCTGAATCGCCTGGACTTTAGCGGGATCAATCTGTAACCTCTGCCCTAAAAGAATGTTACCGAGGAATGGAATCGTGGGTACTTCGAAGGTGCACTTCTCTAATTTACAGAATAATTGATTCCTTTGTAAACGAGTTATCACTTCTCTGACTTGTTCCCGATGGGTCTTCAGATCCCTAGAAAAAATGAGGATGTCATCCAGATACACTACCAAGCAGTCATAGAGGAGGTCTCTGAAGATTTAGTTAACGAACTCTTGAAAGATGGTTGGGGCATTACATAGGCCAAAAGGCATTACCAGGTATTCGTAATGGCCGTCGCGGGTATTAAATGCCGTCTTCCATTCGTCACCTGGGCGAAGTAAATACAGTAGCTCCTTTAACACGGTTGAACAGTTCTGGAATCAGGGGTAACGGATATCTGTTCTTAATTGTTATGTCATTGAGACCTCTATAGTCAATACAGGGCCGCAAACCCCCATCCTTCTTTTTGACGAAGAAAAACCCCGCCCCGGCCGGAGATGTGGAAGACCTTATGAACCCTTTATCCAAGTTCTCCCAGATATACTCGGACATGGCCTGTGTCTCGCGAAGTGAGAGAGGGTAGATTCGACCTCGGGGAGGAGTCTTACCAGGTACTAGCTCAATGGGACAATCCCAAGTACGATGCGGGGGCAAGGTGTCTGCCCCATGCTTACTGAAAACATCTTGAAAGGCTTGGTATTCCACAGGAAGGCTGGAAGGACTGGAAGAACAGAGAGGTCTTACTGAAGGTAAACAGTTCTGGAAGCAGTCTTGTCCCCAAGAGAGAACATCCATAGTTTGCCAATCTACTGTATGTGGGGATTGTGCTAGAGATGAGCGGGTTCGGTTTCTCTGAATCCGAACCCGCCAGAACTTCATGGTTTTTTTCACGGGTCCGAGCAGACTCGGATCTTCCCGCCTTGCTCGGTTAACCCGAGCGCGCCCGAACGTCATCATGACGCTGTCGGATTCTCGCGAGGCCCGGATTCTATCGCGAGACTCGGATTCTATATAAGGAGCCGCGCGTCGCCGCCATTTTCACATGTGCATTGAGATTGATAGGGAGAGGACGTGGCTGGCGTCCTCTCCATTTAGATTATAAGAGACTGAGAGAGATTTACTGGAGCTGACTAGGAGGAGTACTGTTACTGTAGAAGTGTAGAGACTGAGTGGAGAGAGTTTACTAGTGAGGACAGTGCAGTTTACTTTATAATCCGTTCTCTGCCTGAAAAAAGCGATACACAGCACACAGTGACTCAGTCACATACCATATCTGTGTGCACTGCTCAGGCTCAGGCCAGTGTGCTGCATCATCTATTATCTATATATAATATTATATATATCTGTCTGACTGCTCAGCTCACACAGCTTATAATTGTGGGGGAGACTGGGGAGCACTACTGCAGTGCCAGTTATAGGTTATAGCAGGAGCCAGGAGTACATAATATATTATATAGTGAGTGACCACCAGACACACAGTGCAGTTTATTTAATATATCCGTTCTCTGCCTGAAAAAAGCGATACACACAGTGACTCAGTCAGTCACATACCATATCTGTGTGCACTGCTCAGGCTCAGGCCAGTGTGCTGCATCATCTATTATCTATATATAATATTATATATATCTGTCTGACTGCTCAGCTCACACAGCTTATAATTGTGGGGGAGACTGGGGAGCACTACTGCAGTGCCAGTTATAGGTTATAGCAGGAGCCAGGAGTACATATTATATTAAAATTAAACAGTGCACACTTTTGCTGCAGGAGTGCCACTGCCAGTGTGACTGACCAGTGACCTGACCACACTGACCACCAGTATAGTTAGTAGTATACTTATATTGTGATTGCCTGAAAAAGTTAAACACTCGTCGTGTGACTTCACTTGTGTGTTTTTTTTTTTTTTATTCTATAAAAATAAAACTCATTCTGCTGACAGACAGTGTCCAGCAGGTCCGTCATTATATAATATATAATATATACCTGTCCGGCTGCAGTAGTGATATATATATATTTTTTATATCATTTATCATCCAGTCGCAGCAGACACAGTACGGTAGTTCACGGCTGTGGCTACCTCTGTGTCTCTGCACTCGGCAGGCAGTCCGTCCATAATTGTAATACCACCTAACCGTGGATTTTTTTCATTCTTCTTTATACATACATAGTTACATAGACATCTTCTCTTTATCAACCAGTCTATATTAGCTGCAGACACAGTACAGTACGGTAGTTCACGGCTGTGGCTACCTCTGTGTCTGCACTCGGCAGGCAGTCCGTCCATAATTGTATACCACCTAACCGTGGTTTTTTTTCATTCTTCTTTATACATACATAGTTACATAGACATCTTCTCTTTATCAACCAGTCTATATTAGCTGCAGACACAGTACAGTACGGTAGTTCACGGCTGTGGCTACCTCTGTGTCTGCACTCGGCAGGCAGTCCGTCCATAATTGTATACCACCTAACCGTGGATTTTTTTCAGTCTTCTTTATACATACATAGTTACATAGACATCTTCTCTTTATCAACCAGTCTATATTAGCTGCAGACACAGTACAGTACGGTAGTTCACGGCTGTGGCTACCTCTGTGTCTGCAGTCGGCAGGCAGTCCATAATTGTATACTAGTATCCATCTCCATTGTTTACCTGAGGTGCCTTTTAGTTGTGCCTATTAAAATATGGAGAACAAAAATGTTGAGGTTCCAAAATTAGGGAAAGATCAAGATCCACTTCCACCTCGTGCTGAAGCTGCTGCCACTAGTCATGGCCGAGACGATGAAATGCCAGCAACGTCGTCTGCCAAGGCCGATGCCCAATGTCATAGTACAGAGCATGTCAAATCCAAAACACCAAATATCAGAAAAAAAAGGACTCCAAAACCTAAAATAAAATTGTCGGAGGAGAAGCGTAAACTTGCCAATATGCCATTTACCACACAGAGTGGCAAGGAACGGCTGAGGCCCTGGCCTATGTTCATGGCTAGTGGTTCAGCTTCACATGAGGATGGAAGCACTCAGCCTCTCGCTAGAAAAATGAAAAGACTCAAGCTGGCAAAAGCAGCACAGCAAAGAACTGTGCATTCTTCGAAATCCCAAATCCACAAGGAGAGTCCAATTGTGTCGGTTGCGATGCCTGACCTTCCCAACACTGGACGTGAAGAGCATGCGCCTTCCACCATTTGCACGCCCCCTGCAAGTGCTGGAAGGAGCACCCGCAGTCCAGTTCCTGATAGTCAGATTGAAGATGTCAGTGTTGAAGTACACCAGGATGAGGAGGATATGGGTGTTGCTGGCGCTGGGGAGGAAATTGACCAGGAGGATTCTGATGGTGAGGTGGTTTGTTTAAGTCAGGCACCCGGGGAGACACCTGTTGTCCGTGGGAGGAATATGGCCGTTGACATGCCAGGTGAAAATACCAAAAAAATCAGCTCTTCGGTGTGGAGGTATTTCACCAGAAATGCGGACAACAGGTGTCAAGCCGTGTGTTCCCTTTGTCAAGCTGTAATAAGTAGGGGTAAGGACGTTAACCACCTCGGAACATCCTCCCTTATACGTCACCTGCAGCGCATTCATAATAAGTCAGTGACAAGTTCAAAAACTTTGGGTGACAGCGGAAGCAGTCCACTGACCAGTAAATCCCTTCCTCTTGTAACCAAGCTCACGCAAACCACCCCACCAACTCCCTCAGTGTCAATTTCCTCCTTCCCCAGGAATGCCAATAGTCCTGCAGGCCATGTCACTGGCAATTCTGACGAGTCCTCTCCTGCCTGGGATTCCTCCGATGCATCCTTGCGTGTAACGCCTACTGCTGCTGGCGCTGCTGTTGTTGCCGCTGGGAGTCGATGGTCATCCCAGACGGGAAGTCGTAAGCCCACTTGTACTACTTCCAGTAAGCAATTGACTGTTCAACAGTCCTTTGCGAGGAAGATGAAATATCACAGCAGTCATCCTACTGCAAAGCGGATAACTGAGGCCTTGACAACTATGTTGGTGTTAGACGTGCGTCCGGTATCCGCCGTTAGTTCACAGGGAACTAGACAATTTATTGAGGCAGTGTGCCCCCGTTACCAAATACCATCTAGGTTCCACTTCTCTAGGCAGGCGATACCGAGAATGTACACGGACGTCAGAAAAAGACTCACCAGTGTCCTAAAAAATGCAGTTGTACCCAATGTCCACTTAACCACGGACATGTGGACAAGTGGAGCAGGGCAGGGTCAGGACTATATGACTGTGACAGCCCACTGGGTAGATGTATGGACTCCCGCCGCAAGAACAGCAGCGGCGGCACCAGTAGCAGCATCTCGCAAACGCCAACTCTTTCCTAGGCAGGCTACGCTTTGTATCACCGCTTTCCAGAATACGCACACAGCTGAAAACCTCTTACGGCAACTGAGGAAGATCATCGCGGAATGGCTTACCCCAATTGGACTCTCCTGTGGATTTGTGGCATCGGACAACGCCAGCAATATTGTGTGTGCATTAAATATGGGCAAATTCCAGCACGTCCCATGTTTTGCACATACCTTGAATTTGGTGGTGCAGAATTTTTTTAAAAACGACAGGGGCGTGCAAGAGATGCTGTCGGTGGCCAGAAGAATTGCGGGACACTTTCGGCGTACAGGCACCACGTACAGAAGACTGGAGCACCACCAAAAACTACTGAACCTGCCCTGCCATCATCTGAAGCAAGAAGTGGTAACGAGGTGGAATTCAACCCTCTATATGCTTCAGAGGTTGGAGGAGCAGCAAAAGGCCATTCAAGCCTATACAATTGAGCTCGATATAGGAGGTGGAATGCACCTGTCTCAAGTGCAGTGGAGAATGATTTCAACGTTGTGCAAGGTTCTGATGCCCTTTGAACTTGCCACACGTGAAGTCAGTTCAGACACTGCCAGCCTGAGTCAGGTCATTCCCCTCATCAGGCTTTTGCAGAAGAAGCTGGAGGCATTGAAGAAGGAGCTAAAAGGGAGCGATTCCGCTAGGCATGTGGGACTTGTGGATGCAGCCCTTAATTCGCTTAACAAGGATTCACGGGTGGTCAATCTGTTGAAATCAGAGCACTACATTTTGGCCACCGTGCTCGATCCTAGATTTAAAGCCTACCTTGGATCTCTCTTTCCGGCAGACACAAGTCTGCTGGGGTTGAAAGACCTGCTGGTGACAAAATTGTCAAGTCAAGCGGAACGCGACCTGTCAACATCTCCTCCTTCACATTCTCCCGCAACTGGGGGTGCGAGGAAAAGGCTCAGAATTCCGAGCCCACCCGCTGGCGGTGATGCAGGGCAGTCTGGAGCGACTGCTGATGCTGACATCTGGTCCGGACTGAAGGACCTGACAACGATTACGGACATGTCGTCTACTGTCACTGCATATGATTCTCTCAACATTGATAGAATGGTGGAGGATTATATGAGTGACCGCATCCAAGTAGGCACGTCACACAGTCCGTACTTATACTGGCAGGAAAAAGAGGCAATTTGGAGGCCCTTGCACAAACTGGCTTTATTCTACCTAAGTTGCCCTCCCACAAGTGTGTACTCCGAAAGAGTGTTTAGTGCCGCCGCTCACCTTGTCAGCAATCGGCGTACGAGGTTACATCCAGAAAATGTGGAGAAGATGATGTTCATTAAAATGAATTATAATCAATTCCTCCGCGGAGACATTGACCAGCAGCAATTGCCTCCACAAAGTACACAGGGAGCTGAGATGGTGGATTCCAGTGGGGACGAATTGATAATCTGTGAGGAGGGGGATGTACACGGTGATATATCGGAGGGTGAAGATGAGGTGGACATCTTGCCTCTGTAGAGCCAGTTTGTGCAAGGAGAGATTAATTGCTTCTTTTTTGGGGGGGGTCCAAACCAACCCGTCATATCAGTCACAGTCGTGTGGCAGACCCTGTCACTGAAATGATGGGTTGGTTAAAGTGTGCATGTCCTGTTTTGTTTATACAACATAAGGGTGGGTGGGAGGGCCCAAGGACAATTCCATCTTGCACCTCTTTTTTCTTTTCTTTTTCTTTGCATCATGTGCTGATTGGGGAGGGTTTTTTGGAAGGGACATCCTGCGTGACACTGCAGTGCCACTCCTAGATGGGCCCGGTGTTTGTGTCGGCCACTAGGGTCGCTAATCTTACTCACACAGTCAGCTACCTCATTGCGCCTCTTTTTTTCTTTGCGTCATGTGCTGTTTGGGGAGGGTTTTTTGGAAGGGACATCCTGCGTGACACTGCAGTGCCACTCCTAGATGGGCCCGGTGTTTGTGTCGGCCACTAGGGTCGCTAATCTTACTCACACAGCTACCTCATTGCGCCTCTTTTTTTCTTTGCGTCATGTGCTGTTTGTGGAATGTTTTTTGGAAGGGCCATCCTGCGTGACACTGCAGTGCCACTCCTAGATGGGCCCGGTGTTTGTGTCGGCCACTAGGGTCGCTTATCTTACTCACACAGCTACCTCATTGCGCCTCTTTTTTTCTTTGCGTCATGTGCTGTTTGGGGAGGGTTTTTTGGAAGGGACATCCTGCGTGACACTGCAGTGCCACTCCTAGATGGGCCCGGTGTTTGTGTCGGCCACTAGGGTCGCTAATCTTACTCACACAGCTACCTCATTGCGCCTCTTTTTTTCTTTGTGTCATGTGCTGTTTGGGGAGGGTTTTTTGGAAGGGACATCCTGCGTGACACTGCAGTGCCACTCCTAGATGGGCCCGGTGTTTGTGTCGGCCACTAGGGTCGCTAATCTTACTCACACAGCTACCTCATTGCGCCTCTTTTTTTCTTTGCGTCATGTGCTGTTTGGGGAGGGTTTTTTGGAAGGGCCATCCTGCGTGACACTGCAGTGCCACTCCTAGATGGGCCCGGTGTTTGTGTCGGCCACTAGGGTCGCTAATCTTACTCACACAGCTACCTCATTGCGCCTCTTTTTTTCTTTGCGTCATGTGCTGTTTGGGGAGGGTTTTTTGGAAGGGACATCCTGCGTGACACTGCAGTGCCACTCCTAGATGGGCCCGGTGTTTGTGTCGGCCACTAGGGTCGCTTATCTTACTCACACAGCGACCTCGGTGCAAATTTTAGGACTAAAAATAATATTGTGAGGTGTGAGGTATTCAGAATAGACTGAAAATGAGTGTAAATTATGGTTTTTGAGGTTAATAATACTTTGGGATCAAAATGACCCCCAAATTCTAGGATTTAAGCTGTTTTTTAGCGTTTTTTGAAAAAAACACCCGAATCCGACAAAAAAAATTCGGTGAGGTTTTGCCAAAACGCGTTCGAACCCAAAACACGGCCGCGGAACCGAACCCAAAACCAAAACACAAAACCCGAAAAATTTCAGGCGCTCATCTCTAGATTGTGCCTGATTAACCATGGAAACCCTAGGATCAGTTCATGAGAGGCTTTAGGAATTACAAGGAAAGAGATTTTTTCTGAATGAAGAACTCCGACCTTCATCTTGAGAGGGATAGTATGAAAGGATATAATACCCTCAGGGATATAACTTCCATCCACCGCAGTAACAGAAATGGTACGATCCAAAGGAACCGTTTGTATTCCAGTTCATTTGACCAGAGCTGATGTAATGAAGCTTTCGGCGGCTCCAGAGTCGAGTAGTGCAGGGATGAGAAGAGAAGAAGAAGGGAGCTCCAATTGGGTTAACAAGACAGACTTTTTCTTGGTATGTAATTCTGAGAATCTCCTAGCTTGACCTCTCCAGCACAAGCTAGGAGCGGGCGTTTCCTGGACGTAGATTGCAAGTTTTGACAAAGTGATTAGATGCACCCCAATACCAGCAGAGGTTCCCTTGTCGCCGTCTCTGACGTTCTTCATTGGAGAGGCGGGAGCGATTGATCTGCATGGGTTCTTCCGTAGTTTGTGATGATGGTGTTGGTGGAAGAACAACTCTAGGCTTAGGGCGATCAGACCGCGACCTCTCCATACAGCGTCCTCTGTACCTCAGATCTAATTTATTGCATAAAGAAATTAATTTATCCAACTTATCAGGTACGTCCAGAGTTGCGAGGTCATCTTTGATCTTTTCGGAGAGACCGCTCCAGAAAGCTGCAGTGAGAGCCTCCTCGTTCCAGTTCAGTTCTGAGGAGAGAGTACGAAACTGGATCACGTACTGACTGACCGTACGTGTGCCCTGATGCAGGCGCAGGATCTCCAATGAGGCGGCAGAAGTCCTGCACGGTTCGTCGAAGATTCTTCGAAAGGTGGCCACGAATTCTGAATAGTTAGACAGGATGGGATCCAACCTCTCCCACAAGGGTGAAGCCCATTCCAACGCTTGCCCGGTAAGTAAAGAAATTATATAAGCTACTTTGGTTCGTGCTGATGGGAAGTTGGCCGACTGTAGTTCGAACTGGATTTCGCATTGGTTAAGAAACCCGCAGCATTGTTTTGGATTCCCATCGAACTTACTGGGAGATGGCAAATGCAACCGTGGAAGTGGTACTGGTACAGGAGGAAGCGGGACCGGAGGTGCTAATGTGGGAGCAGCTGTAGATACTTGAGGGGCCGTCATGGCAGCACAGAGAGAATCGAGACTTTCGGACATATTCTGCATGAACTGCACAATTTGAGATTGTGTGGCCTCCTGCTTACTTAAGCGAGACCAGATATCTGCAGTTGAATCCCCTCCTGAGGCCTGATCACCTGTCGAATCCATTGGGCCAGTGCTTACTGTCATGTCTAGCAAAGTTTGAGGATCCGGCAGCTGAGACTTGCCCGAGGAGGTAGATGGCTGTGGGTGAACAAGATAAGGGGGCTGGATATAGTTTCTTCGTATGGGACACGGAGCAATGAAGAACGTAGGCGGCATTTAAAGTATATAAATAGTATTTATTATGTACGGGGCTGAGGTAGAGAACTGTGGCTGGAGCACGATGGTTAAAGAACGTAGTTGCGGATAAAGAACTGCAGGTTGTGGCTTGAAAGACGAGGTTGTGAATAATGAACTGAGGAACTGTGGATGGTGGTTAAAAGACGTGGCTGGAGGTAAAGAACTGTGGACTGTGATATGAAAGATGAGACTGTAGATGATGAACTGTGGAACTGTGGATGGTAGTTGAAGACGTAGATGGTAGTTGAAGACGTGGCTGGAGACAAGGACTGTGGACTGTGGTTTGGAGGATGAGGCTGAAGATAACAATCTGCAGCTTTTGGTCGATGGTACAAAGACGTGGCTGGTGAAGTAGATCTGTGGAGTATGGCTTGAAAGACGAGGCAGAAGACCCAGGGCCGACTGTGTCCAAAGAGTCTTACTGGACCGGGTTTTCCAGGAGCGCTTCCACAGGCAGTAGCAGGTTAGGAACGTCAGGACTGCAGCAGCAATAGGGAACCGACCAAGCAGGAGCAGGAGTAACCAGAATACGACAAGGATCCTGGGAGCACAGACTAAAGCACCTACAGCAGGGTTGTAACTTGAAGCACTGGCGTCCCTGTCCTAAACCAGCCCCCTTTTATAGGGAGAGCTTCCCCTGGATGGGCTGGAAGAAACAGGAAACAGGAACTTGGTCTCCAACATGGCGGCGCCCAGTAATGTAGACCTTTCTGCAAAGCCACATTGCTAACTGCTTCTGGTCTCCTAGCAACGCCTTAGCAAAGGCGACCCGCTGTAGTGGCATACCGCCGCCACGAACGGAACCCCTCACCGCCACCACTGCTGCCCACGGACCCGGCGCAGCAGCCCACCTCCACCGCTGCCCGCACACCGCCAGAGAAGCCAGCCCCGCGGCTCCAGCGTACCGGTAAGACTCCGGACGCTGACATGGTGGTTGCACAAGTTGTAAAGCCATTTTGTTTTCTTCTAAAGTTCAATAACATCCACTTACATCATATTTGTCTACTCTCCCGGAAGCTGCGGGAGGCTCACTTTTTGGGGGGTAGCCCCCCGCACCCCCGGAAGAGCAGGCAGTTCTCCTGCATCCTGCCTGTACCCTAGTGATGCTGGCAGGATGAAGAGCTACTCACTGGTATTCGCGGGTCCATTTGTGGGGGAGGGGCTAAAATGAAGCGAATCGCGTCTTTTGGCTTGGTGATGTCACATCCCGCCCCCTGAAGTTCCCTGCAGCGTCTCCTCTCCAGGCTTCTCCCGGAGATGAGAAATTAAAAGTAGATTAGTATGTCTTACATGTTGCCAGCATATTCCATTGTGCTTTACAGTTGAGAACAAAAAATAAGACAAGACTGTGAAATAACGGACAGACAGAGAGGTAAGAGGGCCCTGCTCGCCTGCTTACACTCTATAGGGAAAGAGGCATTGATAAACAAGGGTAAGTGCTACGTATTGCATATTGGTCCAGCCAGGTTGCAGAGGTTCTAGGTGGGCTGTATGATCCAGTTACACAGCACTGTTGGCCGTGGGTCAGCGGGATGCGTGAGTGTAGAAAAAGAACACATGTACAGTGGCAATTGCAGGATTTCTAGAGGGGGGTCCAAATGCAATCCACACTCTTCCGCTCTGCGGAACATTGGAGCAAGTGCGGGAGTCTGGAAGAGTGGTAGAAGATCCTGGTAACGACACGGACATTAATGTAAATGTTGGTCTTTTTATACACTGGATACTGTATGAAATACAGTATTAATATTTAACACTATAGATGGTCTAGGCTAGGGTTTAGGCTATTTCAAACATATTAAAATAATATAAATAAGATAAGTGGTCAGGAAAAGGTTAATCATGCCATAATAAATAAATACACAAACATAATAAAACCAGTACTGCATTTTCTAATCACACATTCTTCCACCTCATGGTAAGGAACCTGTCTCTTCATCCTCTCTTTAGTTGCATGAGTATTATTAATGGCTGTCTAGCGTCCTCTGCAGCCTGCTGTCTTCCTGGTGGCACTTGTAAGTGCTTAATAAAAGTTTACTTTATTTTAATTATAGTACATATATATCCATGTGCATACATATATACACATGTATATACATATATATATATATATAAACACACATATGATATATATACATGCGTATATATATACGTGTACTGTATGTATATATATATATATATGTATGCCTGTTTAATATGCTATGTGTATATATATATATATATAAATATATATGTATATATATATATATATACGGTACATATATATATATATATATATATATATATATATGTGTGTGTAGATATATATGTGTAGATATATATATATATATATATATGTGTGTGTAGATATATATATATATATATATATATTAGTGATGAGCGGGTTCGGTTCCTCAGGATCCGAACCCCCCCGAACTTCACCCATTTTACACGGTTCCGAGGCAGACTTGAACCTTCCCGCCTTGCTCGGTTAACCCGAGCGCGCCCCAACGTCATCATCCCGCTGTCGGATTCCCGCGAGATTCGTATTCTATATAAGGAGCCGCGCGTCGCTGCCATTTTCACTCGTGCTTTGGAGATGATAGCGAGAGGACGTGGCTGCGTTCTCTCAGTTTCTGTGTTCAGTGTGCTGCAAATATCTGTGCTCAGTGTGCTGCAAATATCTGTGCTCAGTGTGCTTGCAAATATCTGTGCTCAGTGTGCTGAAAATATCTACGTTCTCTGCCTGAAAAGCGCTCCATATCTGTGCTACATTGTAGTATATAGTAGGAGGACAGTGCAGAATTTTGCTGTGACCACCAGTATATATATAGCAGTACGGTACAGTAGTCCATTGCTCTACCTCTGTGTCGCCAAGTATACTATGCATCCATACCTGTGATGCATTTTAGTTGTGCGCAGTATATAGTAGGAGGACAGTGCAGAATTTTGCTGTGACCACCAGTATATATATAGCAGTACGGTACAGTAGTCCATTGCTCTACCTCTGTGTCGTCAAGTATACTATGCATCCATACCTGTGCTGCATTTTAGTTGTGCGCAGTATATAGTAGGAGGACAGTGCAGAATTTTGCTGTGACCACCAGTATATATATAGCAGTACGGTACAGTAGTCCATTGCTCTACCTCTGTGTTGTCAAGTATACTATGCATCCATACCTGTGCTGCATTTTAGTTGTGCGCAGTGTATAGTAGGAGGACAGTGCAGAATTTTGCTGACCACCAGTATATATATAGCAGTACGGTACAGTAGTCCACTGCTCTACCTCTGTGTCGTCAAGTATACTATGCATCCATACCTGTGCTGCATTTTAGTTGTGCGCAGTATATAGTAGGAGGACAGTGCAGAATTTTGCTGTGACCACCAGTATATATATAGCAGTACGGTACAGTAGTCCATTGCTCTACCTCTGTGTCGTCAAGTATACTATGCATCCATACCTGTGCTGCATTTTAGTTGTGCGCAGTATATAGTAGGAGGACAGTGCAGAATTTTGCTGTGACCACCAGTATATATATATATATATAGCAGTACGGTACAGTAGTCCACTGCTCTACCTCTGTGTCGTCAAGTATACTATGCATCCATACCTGTGCTGCATTTTAGTTGTGTGCAGTATATAGTAGGAGGACAGTGCAGAATTTTGCTGTGACCACCAGTGTATATATATAGCAGTACGGTACAGTAGTCCATTGCTCTACCTCTGTGTCATCAAGTATACTATGCATCCATACCTGTGATGCATTTTAGTTGTGCGCAGTATATAGTAGGAGGACAGTGCAGAATTTTGCTGTGACCACCAGTATATATATAGCAGTACGGTACAGTAGTCCACTGCTCTACCTCTGTGTCATCAAGTATACTATGCATCCATACCTGTGCTGCATTTTAGTTGTGCGCAGTATATAGTAGGAGGACAGTGCAGAATTTTGCTGTGACCACCAGTATATATATAGCAGTACGGTACAGTAGTCCATTGCTCTACCTCTGTGTCGTCAAGTATAATATGCATCCATACCTGTGCTGCATTTTAGTTGTGCGCAGTATATAGTAGGAGGACAGTGCAGAATTTTGCTGACCACCAGTATATATATAGCAGTACGGTACAGTAGTCCACTGCTCTAGCTCTGTGTCGTCAAGTATACTATGCATCCATACCTGTGCTGCATTTTAGTTGTGCGCAGTATATAGTAGGAGGACAGTGCAGAATTTTGCTGACCACCAGTATATATATAGCAGTATGGTACAGTAGTCCACTGCTCTACCTCTGTGTCGTCAAGTATACTACAAAAGTTCAGTAAAATTACCCAAAAATAAAAATTAAAAGCGTCTGATGAGAAGCGTAAACTTGCCAATATGCCATTTACGACACGGAGTGGCTAGGAATGGCTGAGGCCCTGGCCTATGTTCATGGCTAGTGGTTCAGATTCACATGAGGATGGAAGCACTCATCCTCTCGCTAGAAAACTGCAGTGCCACTCCTAGATGGGCCAGGTGTTTGTGTCGGCCACTTGGGTCGCTTAGCTTAGTCACACAGCTACCTCATTGCACCTCTTTTTTTCTTTGCATCATGTGCTGTTTGGGGACTATTTTTTAAATCTGCCATCCTGTATGACACTGCAGTGCCACTCCTAGATGGGCCAGGTGTTTGTGTCGGCCACTTGGGTCGCTTAGCTTAGCCATCCAGCGACCTCGGTGCAAATTTTAGGACTTAAAATAATATTGTGAGGTGTGAGGTGTTCAGAATAGACTGGTAATGAGTGGAAATTATCGTTATTGAGGTTAATAATACTATGGGATCAAAATGACCCCCAAATTCTATGATTTAAGCTGTTTTTGAGGGGTTTTTGTAAAAAAACACCCGAATCCAAAACACACCCGAATCCGCCAAAAAAATTTCAGGGAGGTTTTGCCAAAACGTGTCCGAATCCAAAACACGGCCGCGGAACCGAATCCAAAACCAAAACACAAAACCCGAAAAATTTCCGGTGCACATCACTAATATATATATATATATATATATATATATATACACACACACACAGACACACTAGTTTTGCGGACCCAGCATATACTGGGTCACCTCAGTCCCCACCCCCGTGCTTGGCTCCACCCAGTTCTGGAAACCCCCCCATGCAAATCCTGCATTTGCCACTGATATTATATTATCCACTGATCACTCCGCCACCATCTACATAAATGTAATTAGCATTACAGCTGTTGTCACCCCAATGACATACACTGAGGGGTCTGTGTGCGCACTGTCACAGACAGCGTCGTCACTCCCCGGTGCCTCAATAATTCCACATCAAACAGCGCCAGCTATTTATAGATGAATAAAACCGGTAACTGGCTGCAATACAGCGTCTCATTGCAACTCAGAATTAATAAATCCATTTAGCACTGAACATGTTAAAAGCTTTCTGCGCGTTATAAAAACTCACATTAATGAGTCATTCAAATTCATTTCCATCTATTTACCAGCTTTCCATTGTTCAATAAATTATCATTTCTCACCATCTCCATAATTCATTGCAAGGGGCTAAAAATACTTTATTGTTTTTTGCGGCCCTCGGCGGCGAGATCCCTTCTGTTCACCAGTCGGCCGACACAAAAGCGTAACCCACTCAGATCTCCTGCACAATGAGGGGCGAGGGTGCGAGCGGGGGAGCCTGGTGGACAATGCTGGTTACTCAGCAGAAAAAAATAAATGAGTCACAACCAACACACACACACACACACACACACACACACACACACACACACACACATATATACACAGTCACACACATGTACACACACAAAACAGCCTCTTTTATGTCTGCAGAAGAATCTGTCTGTTCGTTCCAGATTTTGTCTCCCTGTGATACGTATCCCGTGGCCGCTATTAATTTTTTAAATCTATCCTATTTTTAGCTTGGTAACCTTGCGGGTAATTCAGCCATGATCGCTAAGCTGCGTTTTCTCACAGCCTGCGATCAGGTCCGAACTGCACATGCGTATGCACCGCAATGCGCAGGCGAGTTGGACGACTGCACCGGGCATCGGTGCATAGTGACGGGATGGTGCGAAAAAAGCCGCGATCGCAAGGAGATTGACAGGAAGAGGGCATTTGTGGGTGTCAACTGACCATTTTCTGGGAGTGTCCAGGAAAACACAGGCGTGTCCAAGCGTTTGCAGGGAGGGTTCCTGGCGTCAATTCCGGTCCCAGACAGGCTGATGTGATCGCAGCGGCTGAGTAAGTCCTGGGCTGCGCAGAGACTAGAGATGAGCGGGTTCGGTTTCTCTGAATCCGAACCCGCACGAACTTCATGTTTTTTTTCACGGGTCCGAGCGACTCGGATCTTCCCGCCTTGCTCGGTTAACCCGAGCGCGCCCGAACGTCATCATGACGCTGTCGGATTCTCGCGAGACTCGGATTGACCTGAGGCTGATACTGTAGAAGAGAGTGCAGAGTTTAGTGACTGACCACAGTGACCACCAGCAGTGCAGTTGTTTTATTTAATATATCCGTTCTCTGCCTGAAAAAAACGGTACACACAGTGACTCAGTCACATACCATATCTGTGTGCACTGCTCAGCCCAGTGTGCTGCATGCCTGCATCATCTATGTATATATTATATATCTGACTGTGCTCAGCTCACACAGCTTATAATTGTGGGGGAGACTGGGGAGCACTGCAGTGCCAGTTATAGGTTATAGCAGGAGCCAGGAGTACAAGACAGTCACATACCATATCTGTGTGCACTGCTCAGCCCAGTGTGCTGCATCATCTATGTATATATTATATATCTGACTGTGCTCAGCTCACACAGCTTATAATTGTGGGGGAGACTGGGGAGCACTGCAGTGCCAGTTATAGGTTATAGCAGGAGCCAGGAGTACATATTATATTAAAATTAAACAGTGCACACTTTTGCTGCAGGAGTGCCACTGCCAGTGTGACTGACCAGTGACCTGACCACACTGACCACCAGTATAGTTAGTAGTATACTATATTGTGATTGCCTGAAAAAGTTAAACACTCGTCGTGTGACTTCACTTGTGTGGTGTTTTTTTTTTAATTCTATAAAAAACTCATTCTGCTGACAGACAGTGTCCAGCAGGTCCGTCATTATATAATATATATACCTGTCCGGCTGCAGTAGTGATATATATATATTTTTTATATCATTATTTATCATCCAGTCGCAGCAGACACAGTACGGTAGTTCACGGCTGTAGCTACCTCTGTGTCGGCACTCGGCAGTCCATCCATAATTGTATACCACCTACCCGTGGTTTTTTTTTCTTTCTTCTTTATACATACATACTACTACATCTCTTTATCAACCAGTCTATATTAGCAGCAGACACAGTACAGTACGGTAGTTCACGGCTGTGGCTACCTCTGTGTCGGCACTCGGCAGTCCGTCCATAATTGTATACCACCTAACCGTGGTTTTTTTTTTCTTTCTTCTTTATACATACATACTACGACATCTCTTTATCAACCAGTCTATATTAGCAGCAGACACAGTACAGTACGGTAGTTCACGGCTGTGGCTACCTCTGTGTCGGCACTCGGCAGTCCGTCCATAATTGTATACCACCTAACCGTGGTTATTTTTTCTTTCTTCTTCATACATACATACTACGACATCTCTTTATCAACCAGTCTATATTAGCAGCAGACACAGTACAGTACGGTAGTTCACGGCTGTGGCTACCTCTGTGTCGGCACTCGGCAGTCCGTCCATAATTGTATACCACCTAACCGTGGTTTTTTTTTCTTTCTTCTTTATACATACATACTACGACATCTCTTTATCAACCAGTCTATATTAGCAGCAGACACAGTACAGTACGGTAGTTCACGGCTGTGGCTACCTCTGTGTCGGCACTCGGCAGTCCGTCCATAATTGTATACCACCTAACCGTGGTTTTTTTTTTCTTTCTTCTTCATACATACATACTACGACATCTCTTTATCAACCAGTCTATATTAGCAGCAGACACAGTACAGTACGGTAGTTCACGGCTGTGGCTACCTCTGTGTCGGCACTCGGCAGTCCGTCCATAATTGTATACCACCTACCCGTGGTTTTTTTTTCTTTCTTCTTTATACATACATACTACTACATCTCTTTATCAACCAGTCTATATTAGCAGCAGACACAGTACAGTACGGTAGTTCACGGCTGTGGCTACCTCTGTGTCGGCACTCGGCAGTCAGTCCATAATTGTATACCACCTAACCGTGGTTTTTTTTTCTTTCTTCTTCATACATACATACTACGACATCTCTTTATCAACCAGTCTATATTAGCAGCAGACACAGTACGGTAGTTCACGGCTGTAGCTACCTCTGTGTCGGCACTCGGCAGTCCGTCCATAATTGTATACTAGTATCCATCCATCTCCATTGTTTACCTGAGGTGCCTTTTAGTTGTGCCTATTAAAATATGGAGAACAAAAATGTTGAGGTTCCAAAATTAGGGAAAGATCAAGATCCACTTCCACCTCGTGCTGAAGCTGCTGCCACTAGTCATGGCCGAGACGATGAAATGCCAGCAACGTCGTCTGCCAAGGCCGATGCCCAATGTCATAGTACAGAGCATGTCAAATCCAAAACACCAAATATCAGTAAAAAAAGGACTCCAAAACCTAAAATAAAATTGTCGGAGGAGAAGCGTAAACTTGCCAATATGCCATTTACCACACGGAGTGGCAAGGAACGGCTGAGGCCCTGGCCTATGTTCATGGCTAGTGGTTCAGCTTCACATGAGGATGGAGGCACTCAGCCTCTCGCTAGAAAAATGAAAAGACTCAAGCTGGCAAAAGCAGTAGCACCGCAAAGAACTGTGCGTTCTTCGAAATCCCAAATCCACAAGGAGAGTCCAATTGTGTCGGTTGCGATGCCTGACCTTCCCAACACTGGACGTGAAGAGCATGCGCCTTCCACCATTTGCACGCCCCCTGCAAGTGCTGGAAGGAGCACCCGCAGTCCAGTTCCTGATAGTCAGATTGAAGATGTCAGTGTTGAAGTACACCAGGATGAGGAGGATATGGGTGTTGCTGGCGCTGGGGAGGAAATTGACCAGGAGGATTCTGATGGTGAGGTGGTTTGTTTAAGTCAGGCACCCGGGGAGACACCTGTTGTCCGTGGGAGGAATATGGCCGTTGACATGCCTGGTGAAAATACCAAAAAAATCAGCTCTTCGGTGTGGAACTATTTCAACAGAAATGCGGACAACAGGTGTCAAGCCGTGTGTTCCCTTTGTCAAGCTGTAATAAGTAGGGGTAAGGACGTTAACCACCTCGGAACATCCTCCCTTATACGTCACCTGCAGCGCATTCATAATAAGTCAGTGACAAGTTCAAAAACTTTGGGTGACAGCGGAAGCAGTCCACTGACCAGTAAATCCCTTCCTCTTGTAACCAAGCTCACGCAAACCACCCCACCAACTCCCTCAGTGTCAATTTCCTCCTTCCCCAGGAATGCCAATAGTCCTGCAGGCAATGTCACTGGCAATTCTGACGAGTCCTCTCCTGCCTGGGATTCCTCCGATGCATCCTTGCGTGTAACGCCTACTGCTGCTGGCGCTGCTGTTGTTGCTGCTGGGAGTCGATGGTCATCCCAGAGGGGAAGTCGTAAGACCACTTTTACTACTTCCACCAAGCAATTGACTGTCCAACAGTCCTTTGCGAGGAAGATGAAATATCACAGCAGTCATCCTACTGCAAAGCGGATAACTGAGGCCTTGGCATCCTGGGTGGTGAGAACCGTGGTTCCGGTATCCATCATTACTGCAGAGCCAACTAGAGACTTGTTGGAGGTACTGTGTCCCCGGTACCAAATACCATCTAGGTTCCATTTCTCTAGGCAGGCGATACCGAAAATTTACACAGACCTCAGAAAAAGAGTCACCAGTGTCCTAAAAAATGCAGCTGTACCCAATGTCCACTTAACCACGGACATGTGGACAAGTGGAGCAGGGCAGGGTCAGGACTATATGACTGTGACAGCCCACTGGGTAGATGTATGGACTCCCGCCGCAAGAACAGCAGCGGCGGCACCAGTAGCAGCATCTCGCAAACGCCAACTCTTTCCTAGGCAGGCTACGCTTTGTATCACCGGTTTCCAGAATACGCACACAGCTGAAAACCTCTTACGGCAACTGAGGAAGATCATCGCGGAATGGCTTACCCCAATTGGACTCTCCTGTGGATTTGTGGCATCGGACAACGCCAGCAATATTGTGTGTGCATTAAATATGGGCAAATTCCAGCACGTCCCATGTTTTGCACATACCTTGAATTTGGTGGTGCAGAATTATTTAAAAAACGACAGGGGCGTGCAAGAGATGCTGTCGGTGGCCAGAAAAATTGCGGGACACTTTCGGCGTACAGGCACCACGTACAGAAGACTGGAGCACCACCAAAAACTACTGAACCTGCCCTGCCATCATCTGAAGCAAGAAGTGGTAACGAGGTGGAATTCAACCCTCTATATGCTTCAGAGGTTGGAGGAGCAGCAAAAGGCCATTCAAGCCTATACAATTGAGCACGATATAGGAGGTGGAATGCACCTGTCTCAAGCGCAGTGGAGAATGATTTCAACGTTGTGCAAGGTTCTGATGCCCTTTGAACTTGCCACACGTGAAGTCAGTTCAGACACTGCCAGCCTGAGTCAGGTCATTCCCCTCATCAGGCTTTTGCAGAAGAAGCTGGAGACATTGAAGGAGGAGCTAACACGGAGCGATTCCGCTAGGCATGTGGGACTTGTGGATGGAGCCCTTAATTCGCTTAACAAGGATTCACGGGTGGTCAATCTGTTGAAATCAGAGCACTACATTTTGGCCACCGTGCTCGATCCTAGATTTAAAGCCTACCTTGGATCTCTCTTTCCGGCAGACACAAGTCTGCTGGGGTTGAAAGACCTGCTGGTGAGAAAATTGTCAAGTCAAGCGGAACGCGACCTGTCAACATCTCCTCCTTCACATTCTCCCGCAACTGGGGGTGCGAGGAAAAGGCTCAGAATTCCGAGCCCACCCGCTGGCGGTGATGCAGGGCAGTCTGGAGCGACTGCTGATGCTGACATCTGGTCCGGACTGAAGGACCTGACAACGATTACGGACATGTCGTCTACTGTCACTGCATATGATTCTCTCACCATTGAAAGAATGGTGGAGGATTATATGAGTGACCGCATCCAAGTAGGCACGTCACACAGTCCATACTTATACTGGCAGGAAAAAGAGGCAATTTGGAGGCCATTGCACAAACTGGCTTTATTCTACCTAAGTTGCCCTCCCACAAGTGTGTACTCCGAAAGAGTGTTTAGTGCCGCCGCTCACCTTGTCAGCAATCGGCGTACGAGGTTACTTCCAGAAAATGTGGAGAAGATGATGTTCATTAAAATGAATTATAATCAATTCCTCCGCGGAGACATTGACCAGCAGCAATTGCCTCCACAAAGTACACAGGGAGCTGAGATGGTGGATTCCAGTGGGGACGAATTGATAATCTGTGAGGAGGGGATGTACACGGTGATATATCGGAGGGTGATGATGAGGTGGACATCTTGCCTCTGTAGAGCCAGTTTGTGCAAGGAGAGATTAATTGCTTCTTTTTTGGGGGGGGTCCAAACCAACCCGTCATATCAGTCACAGTCGTGTGGCAGACCCTGTCACTGAAATGATGGGTTAGTTAAAGTGTGCATGTCCTGTTTTGTTTATACAACATAAGGGTGGGTGGGAGGGCCCAAGGACAATTCCATCTTGCACCTCTTTTTTCTTTTATTTTTCTTTGCGTCATGTGCTGTTTGGGGAGGGTTTTTTGGAAGGGACATCCTGCGTGACACTGCAGTGCCACTCCTAAATGGGCCCGGTGTTTGTGTCGGCCACTAGGGTCGCTAATCTTACTCACACAGTCAGCTACCTCATTGCGCCTCTTTTTTTCTTTGCGTCATGTGCTGATTGGGGAGGGTTTTTTGGAAGGGACATCCTGCGTGACACTGCAGTGCCACTCCTAAATGGGCCCGGTGTTTGTGTCGGCCACTAGGGTCGCTAATCTTACTCACACAGTCAGCTACCTCATTGCGCCTCTTTTTTTCTTTGCGTCATGTGCTGTTTGGGGAGGGTTTTTTGGAAGGGACATCCTGCGTGACACTGCAGTGCCACTCCTAAATGGGCCCGGTGTTTGTGTCGGCCACTAGGGTCGCTTATCTTACTCACACAGTCAGCTACCTCATTGCGCCTCTTTTTTTCTTTGCGTCATGTGCTGATTGGGGAGGGTTATTTGGAAGGGACATCCTGCGTGACACTGCAGTGCCACTCCTAGATGGGCCAGGTGTTTGTGTCGGCCACTAGTGTCGCTTAGCTTAGTCATCCAGCGACCTTGGTGCAAATTTTAGGACTAAAAATAATATTGTGAGGTGTGAGGAATTCAGAATAGACTGAAAATGAGTGGAAATTATGGTTTTTGAGGTTAATAATAATATGGGATCAAAATGACCCCCAAATTCTATGATTTAAGCTGTTTTTTAGTGTTTTTTTAAAAAAACACCCGAATCCAAAACACACCCGAATCCGACAAAAAAAATTCGGTGAGGTTTTGCCAAAACGCGGTCGAACCCAAAACACGGCCGCGGAACCGAACCCAAAACCAAAACACAAAACCCGAAAAATTTCAGGCGCTCATCTCTAGCAGAGACTGCACAAGATCTATTTGTGTAGCTCTGCTACACATGCGTTCGCACACTTGCATAGCTAAAATACACTCCCCTATGGGCGGTGACTATCTGATCGCAGGGCTGCAAAAATCGCTGCCCAGCAATGAGGTCTGAATTAGGCCCCTAATATGCAAGTGAAGGTCATTAATGCTGCTTCTACTATTTATTTATTTATTTATTGTTTATGTTTTTTGTTTCTGCTTTTGGGTCAGATTATGCCGTCGTCGCCCATCAACAGATTTATTCTCACCCTCCACGGCCCTGGCCTTGCCTGCCCCCCCCCCCCCCCCCCCTTCTGATATCTTACTATATCAAACACAGAAAAAGTGACAGCGAGAAGATTCTGAGATAGGAGACAGTAGCTTGATGACTATTATAGGACATATTTACAAACAGGACGGGGCGGTTGTCAAAACCTCCAGTCTTTAGCGGTTTTGCCCAATAGTATTAAAACAGGAATCAACACTAAACCAGGCTTTTTTAGCACGTCATCCTGTTGCCGTTTAAAAAAATCTATCATGCAAAGCTGACAATGATCTGTAGAACATGGTCAATGTGTTGGGGCTTTTTTTGTAATTGGTGGTGGCAGGTAGATGTCTCCCCACCATTGGTGGTTTTGTACCAATGTTAGATAATCTGATTCTTGCCAGAAACCCTTTAAATATCAATATCATCATCATCAAGATGGTTGAGATTTATTTGTGACTTGCCATTAAGAAGACAGTGGACCACATAGAGACAGCCGGGAGTTTGCTGGTCTTAGCCCCAATTCGGTAACAGCAATAACCTCAGTGGGGTGTTTCACCTATGGTACCCTGGAAAATTTGTGTGCATGCCCCTTTAAGAGCGCTTGCCAATCCACAGCAGCAGGGGAAGGCACTGGCACAGCAGGAGTTAAGCTGAGCCCATAGTCCGGTCATGTGGTCCGAAAGGGGAGAGCTGATTGGACAGAGGCAGCCTCTTTGGATAAAAGAACTGAGTACAATTGACATTATCCCAATCCAGGATTCCCCCATACATCTGTTTGCCCAATTCCCCATTGACATGCTGTGGCACAGCAGACTTTAACCAGAGCTCCAACGATATTTGCTTGTGAAGATATTTGTACCTTGGTTAGGGAAAGCAGGAAAGTTATTGTTTATGATAACTGAACATGTTTTCCATTGTTCTTCTCATCACCACATTATAGAATGGAATGCTAATGTATGATGCTATTATTTATGACTCAAATTATTTCATGTTGATTAGTGATTCCAATGATATTCTTCTTCTGTGATTCAAACCAATTGTCTTTTGCATACCGAATGATCCTTTGTGGTGTGAACTGTAGCAAATTGTCTTTTCTTGTTCTTCTTGATACCCAATTCTTTTTGTGATTCTTTAAATTCCAAGTCAAATAATCAATCAATCAATCAATCAATCATATTCAATCCAGAGTTCATTGCAGCACAATAAAAAGATCTCCTATTGGAATTGCTGACTCACTTCTGATTTGTATTAATCTATCCTACCTCTCTGAGCACGTTACTATGAGACAAGGTACAGGGAACAACATTTCAGGGGAAAGGGCCATCACATAGCCACCCAACTACTGTGATACCTATCTTAACCACTTAGACATGCCCTGTCAACCCCCACACCCAAGTCATTCAACCATCCCTATGCCTCCCCGCAGTTGTCTGGATAAGGCGGTGGAGCAAGTTAAAGAAAAAGGAGGGCAATAGAGTAAAGTGTGTATAAAAGTAAAGGTTGGTCAATGGCCCTAAAGCTCACAGAGAGATCTAGAAAGATAACCAGATGAGCAGCGATTCTTAGAAGTGGTGATAGAAGATCATATTACTTTCACTGTGTGTGTGTGTGTGTGTGTGTGTGTGTGTGTGTGTGTGTGTGTGGGCAGGTGGAGTGGACAAAGTTTTTACACCCCCTCCCTAGGCAGGATCCACCTTTCAAGCCGACCGGCCTCCAGAGGAACGTCTGTACCCAGACACGCCACTGGTAGCCGGGGCACGGGAAGGGAGGACCAGTCCGGAGCCCCCTGATCTCCTTACCTGTAGCCCACACCAGCATCAGGTCACCGCGAAGACCCTCAGAACCTTTTTTTAACAACAGAGTGCCTACACACTATACCGACGTGCGGGATGCCGCAGTCTGTTATTGAACTGTACCTTATCAATTGATTTTCTATATTTTTTCTTTCTTCACTTGAGACGATACTTATATAATTTTTTCAGCAGCAAATGTATTTGTTGTTTTGTTGTTGTGCACACAGCTGGTTCCCAGCCAGACTCTGTCATCATTGTGTAGGCCTTCTTTTAATACCGGAAACAGTCCTCGATATACAGTGCCTCCACTCAGACTTTTAATCTGCTCGAGAATTATGGCAGAAAGGGGAACGCCTGAGAAACCCCTATACTGTGTCATACAATAACTCCTTTAAGTGTAATTTTTGGTTGTCTCAAAGATTTTACATAATTCAATACTTTATTCACTTACTTGACGTGCTGGATCCCTGAGCCTTCGGTGCTCTAGCAGGATGATTATCTTAGTAATGACGTGACCACTTTAGAGTTGTTACTATTATCCACTTTACTTTGACTAGTGATAATATTATATAAGGGTAACATGCATTTAAGATGTAACAGGTAAAACAACAATGCAAAAGACACAATCTTAACACTCCTATAACCCTACTCTCCCAATATAACCCCTTATCCCCTAGCGCTATATATTTGCAAATATATGTTGTCAGTGCACTGAGCTTAAACTATAGTTTATATTCATAAAGAGAGGAAACAAAAATCCCAGTTTGTTAATGCTTGTTGTGTTCATAAGTATTTTCTTGTCAATAAACAATCCAATGGCCCAAAGGATTAACTTGAATTTTTCCAGAAACTCCACTGTATCGAATATCAATTGATTACGAGTTGAAGGGATTCCCGTCAATATCTATAGTTTCTTGAACATCGAGCAACCATTATTTGGAGTCTTTGTCCCCTTTATTCTAGGAGCTTGTAGTAGGAATACTTATATAGAATTGCTATAAATTAGTCTTTGTTATATCAATATCGTGTATCTATTAAAGATGTAACGCACTATCAGTGTATTGATAATTGGTCCTTCTTTGTTTTAGGTCAGATGGACTTCCTTCAGATGTCAGTAACAAAATATCAGGTAAGTGTAATTAGATCGTTGAATCCTCAGGGATAATTATCATTCAGATTTTTTCTGTTATAATACGGCAGTCGCAGCAATCTATATGTAATAGTTTACACACTGACAGTCTACAGCAGGAGCAGTCTATGCAGGGGCTTGGTATTAGTTTAATATACCAGGGATCATGTAGCAATCACTTACTAGTAGTGCTGTTAATACAGCTCTGATGATGATCTCTAATAATTTTCAATAGAGGTGTCCGCTTCGTCCTGGCTGAGTAGCATCAGCTTTAGTATGGGGCGGAGTATACCCCTCTGTAGGCTGTCTCTTATGTCCGATCCTCCCACCGGGAAAACGCGTCGGTGAAATGTCCGCCCCTTCTGAGTGACGCGCCCGGGAGATGTCCGCCCCGTCTGAGTGACGCGCCCGGGAGATGTCCGCCCCTTCTGCCTGCTGTTGAAGAGGACGGGCGGTGACTCCTTCACTGTCCCTCAGTTACCTTGTCTGCGGCTGGCGGCTCCGAGATCACTCTCCCCCTGCTCTCTGGTATGTCTCTTCCGTGCTCTGCGCCAGCAATCCTCCGTCTCCTATCTTCAACTGCCCCTTGTGTCGCACTTGTTCCGCTATTTATACTGGCCTCCAGACTCCTTAACCAACGTCTCTTTCGCCCCCCCGGACTCCCCGCGAGCGGGTCCAGAGCCCCACGAGCCAGTCCAGACTCTTGTATATCACCAAGGCAGCAATATATGTTATAATACACTATACCATACAGTCTCCCATTGATATATTTTTCTTTACATTAATGCAGCAATTATATTTTACACAACAATACACAATACAATTTCTCAAATATATATATATATCTATACGTCTCTATGATAAATGTCTCTCTACACTCCTCCCCCTGGTGGCAGGTATTAATCCCTTCTACATCTACCTGTCACCACCGAAATTTTTATACTCTCGGGGTAATACTCTATTAGTGGTCTCTCCGGCCATAAGTTTCTATTATTCTCGAAGTATGGCCATGGCATTATGGGAGTTGAGTTAACAACTCGGGGCTCTTCACTAGGAACCCCCAGACGATCATAAGTTAGTATTAAAGGTGGCCTATGTGTCCGAAATGGTCGAACTCTTTGGGGCATGGGGTTGTTTTCCCCTCCGTAGTTATCCTCACTGACAATGGACCCATCGGTTATTTCATTCCAACTAAGTTCATTGCTATTCTCTCCAAGAATATCGTCGATAGGTCTTCCCCAATCGTATGTGGGTCCCTCGTTATCAGTGGAATTCTCCCCTTGAGTTTCTTTTCCTGGACTAACATCTCTCCCTTCTAATTCTCTACTAGTATTAGGACGATCTTCACAATAGAGGTACCCCGCTCCCTCTTCACTCAGTTCGCTTGGTATGGCTTCATTGTATTCATATGGACTGGAGTGATCCTTTACTCTCGGGTATATCGGTTTCTCCTTTTCCGCCACTGATTGACCGGTATCCCTAGTATCTTCAAAAGGAATATCTTGTCCGACGGGTAATAGGTGATTTCTATGATAAGTAACAATTGGTCCATCATGCTCTTCTGGTTTCAATTGATAGACCGGGATACCGGGTAGTTGTTTGATAATAGTGTATGGCGATTCCTTCCAACGATTCGCTAATTTTTGTCGTCTAGGAGCTCCTAGACGTCGGAGCCGTACTCGGTCTCCAGGCAGGAGTATCTGTTCAATAACTTTCTTATCAAATCTCTGTTTATTTTGCTCACCTCTTCTCTTAGAAGCTTGGTGAGCAAGATCAAAGGCTTCTTTTAAATCTTTCCTCAATGTTTTACATATTGTGTGTGGGTTGGAATACGAGACTTAGTGTCACTAGCATTAGTCCCAAGACAAATATCAATCGGCAGCCTAGCTTTTCGTCCAAACATCAATACATAAGGTGAGTATCCAGTAGAGTCGTTTACTGTACAATTATAAGCATGTACAAGTCGACAAACGTGTCGCTTCCACTGAATTTTGTCACGTGGATTCAGAGTCCCCAACATGTCAAGAAGAGTTCTATTAAAACGTTCGGGTTGTGGGTCTCCCTGAGGGTGATATGGCGATGTTCTTGATTTTCGTATTCCACAACATAAGCACAGCTCCTTGATCAAATTACTTTCGAATTCCCTCCCTTGATCAGTGTGTATTCGAGCCGGTAGTCCGTAATGTACAAAAAATTTCTCCCACAGTGTCTTAGCTACTGTTATGGCCTTTTGATCCACCGTGACATACGCTTGGGCATATCGGGTGAAGTGATCAGTAGCTACCAATATATGACTGTCTCTCCCGGAAGGATCCTCCAGTGACAGGAAATCTACACACACAAGCTATAATGGTCCCGAGCTGTCCAGGTTAATCAATCGGGCTGACGGCACTGGTATTGACTTTCTTAGTATACAATTCCGACAATCTCGACAGTAGGCTTCAATATCGCTATTCATATGGGGCCAGTATACTCTTTCAGCGATTAATAGTCGTGTTTTCTCGTATCCTAAATGGCCGTGGCAGTCGTGCAGTGAATGTAACACCATGGTAATATATTCAGCAGGTAATACGAGTTGACAACGAATTCTTCCTGTCTTATCCTCCGTCTTTCGGTAGAGGATCCCTTTCTTAAAGAGTAATCTTTTTCGCTGCCTTAACAACACTCTTGTTTTATTAGATATGACTACTCCATTATCACTTCTATGCCGGTTGTTTAGACAATCTATAGCTCTTGCCATATGAATATCTCGTAGTTGAGCCTCCCGTATTTGTTCTTTGGATAGTACTTCCAGCCCTCCCATCTCAGCCTGGGATATCCAACAATACATTAAAGGTAAGGCTGTCTCCGATGCTCCTAGAGCACTGACAATATCTTGTGGTTCTTCTTTTAGGCAGATCATCTGATGACATAGTCCTTGCATAGCCGGTGCTGGGACTTCTATCCATTCATCATTGACACTAGGTACAGTAGGATTCGGTACTCTTGATAAAGCATCAGCGTCAATATTACTTATCCCAGGTCTATATTTTAATGTGAAGTAGTAATTGGCCAATGCTGCCAACCAACGATGTCCCGTGGCATCAAGACGGGCAGTGGAGTTAATGTACGTCAACGGGTTATTATCCGTGTAGATGGTAAAATTGGTTCCATACAGGTAGTCATGAAATTTTTCAACTACTGCCCACTTTAAAGCAAGAAACTCGAGTTTGTGCACTGCATATTTTCTCTCGCTTTCTGATAATCCCCTACTGATATAGGCAATAGGTCTCAATTTTCCTTGTTGTCGCTGGTATAATACTCCTCCTAATCCGTCAAATGATGCATCTATGTGTAACTCATATGGTTGGGTTGGATCTGCATAAGCCAACACCGGTGAGTGCGTCAAACAATATTTAAGTCGAAGAAATGCGTCCTTACATATTCCAGTCCATCTATCCCCGAATTCCTCCTGAGGCTTGAAGAAACTGTTAGGTGTACTCTTTCTTTTGCTCCGACTACTGCCATGGCTTGGTGGATAACCTTTAGTCAAGTCAGTGAGGGGTCTAACTATCCGGGAGTACTGTGGCACAAACCGCCGGTAGTAACCGCAGAACCCCAGAAATGAACGTAGATCCTTCAGATTCTTTGGTCTTGGCCAACGCATTACAGCTTCCGTTTTATCAGGGTCAGTAGCAATTCCTTCCCGATTAACTATATGTCCTAGGTACTTAACCGTAGTTTGACAAAATTTGCATTTGTCAATCGACAATTTCAACCCCTTTTGTTGAAGCCGATCTAATACTTTTAACAATCGAGCATTATGTTCATCCAGGGTCTTTCCGAAAACAATAATGTCGTCTAAATAAACGAGCACTTCCCGGTAGCACATGTCTCCTACCGTTTGTTCCATTGTGCGTTGAAAAGTGGCAGGAGCCCCTTTTACTCCCTGAGGCATCTTGAGGAACTCGAAAAACCCAATAGGGCATATGAAAGCCGTCTTAGCCCTATCTTCCGCTTTCATAGGAATTTGGTAATAACCACACCTCATATCCAATACTGAAAACCACTTACTACCTTGTAAGCAGTCCAGTGCTTCATCAACTCGAGGGACAGTGTATTGATCAGCAATGGTTCTACTGTTCAAAGTGCGGTAATCTATACATAACCGGATGTCACCATTCTTTTTCCGTGCTACTACAATCGAAGAGGCATAAGGGCTTTCCGAGTCAGCTATCACATGATTCTCAAGTAGTTGTTTCAAGTGTTGACGCACGTCATCGAAGTCTGCCGGAGCTAATCGCCGAGACCGCTCTCTGAAAGGGGTGAGATCATTCAAATTAATCCTATGTTCTACTCCCAGTGCAGTGCCTAGATCCCATTCTTCTATTGAAAAAACAGATCTCCTGACCAATAGTTCATCTATTATTCGCTGTTGCTCTTGCAATGATAGGTCACTGTCCTGGAAACAATTTTGCAATTTCGTAAGAAAAGGTTCACTGTTCACTTCAGTGGGATTAGTATTATTTATATGGTAAGTATCTGCAAAGTCCTTGACTTCATCTTGGTGTGATGAGTAGGGTTCTTCCTCAGATTTCTGATAGAAGGATCGGTATTGAGATAAACACCAGTCTGATAAAGTCTTAAACAAATTTGAATTTGTGCCGACTATAACAGGTACAGCATCCCTATCCCCTGGTGGGTCCGGACAAACTAATGCAATGAAAGGTAAAGGGGCTACTGGGTCCGAAGTTAGTAGAGGATGGAATTCAATTTTTGTCACGACATATCCTAAATAGGGGTATTTTTGATTACTAAATCCCCATATTGCTAATCCATCGACAGGTGATATGTGAATGTCTGGTAGAAATTGTCGATACCAACTTTCAAAAATTATCGAAACCTGCGACCCACTATCCAATAGCACCATACAAGGATGGTCATTGATGATGGCTTGTACCATGGGGGCCTTTCCCATCATTCCATCTGGGATGGTCCTAGGCCACTGGGTACCCCCCATTGCGCACACTACTATGGTTCGGGAGTTGATGCGGGGGTCATCAACGTCCCTTCCTGGTTTTCCGGAGGATTTACATTTTTATTTCCAGCGTTATTGGCGTTTCTTCCATAATTTCCAATTTGTGGGCACTCAAAAGATCTATGTCCCATCTGTCCACACCTGTAACAGATTATATGGTCTCGTTTATCCACTCGTCGATTTATTCCTCTTCCTCTCCCTTGGTTCACTGGTGACTGAATACGGCTGTGCACTGTTATCAGTTGATCTAGTTTTTTATTTTGTTCTTCTAAAAGTTTATACAGTCGGTCATTTGTCAAGGTGACATCAGGGGTTGGAGATACAGCAGTTGGTACTACCACCTTCACCCTCTTGATACTTTTTTCTCTATTATCAATTTGGACCTCCTCTAATTTCACATCCTTAATTAATTCACTCAATGTAGGTGGCCGATCTCGAGCCCCACTACATCTAAGTCTCTGAGCTACTGGACTTGAGGTCAGTGCCCCTCTCAATATGTGCTTCAATCGCCGTTCATCAATTTCCGACTGCTCTATCCCCCCTTTATCCAGAAGCTTATACAATATTTTGTCCAACCTGTATATGAAATTAGTGAGAGGTTCTGATGGTTCTTGGTAAGTATTATTCAATCGGGCCAATATGTCTCCAATGTCCTCAATCGTTCCAAAGGAATAGTCTAAAGCATTGAAGTAATCCTTCAATGTGGCGTTAGTGTTGCTACGTGGGGTAGCATGTATTATCCCCATGGCGGGACCCCTTAGGCTTTCAACAATTCTCTGCTTCTTAATATGTTCGGGGCACCGCCATTCCTCTGAATGTTGTATTGCAGCTTCACGCCATGCATCGTAACCTTCTTCTCCAGTAGGCACAGGTATCGTGCCCGAGAATACTCGTAATCTCCGATATCCTCCTTCGTAGTGCCACCTTTCAAATTGGCTCACTACTTTGTCCATAACGGATTCAACCTGGGGTTCAATAGATTCACCTACTGTTGCCTTGGGCCGTGAATTATCACCGGTGCCAGTTGCATCTCTCCTTTGATGATCTGTCTCTTCTCTTGGATCAACGGCCTCTGTAGCCTCCCCGTCTCTTTCTTCAATGCTCTTAGGCCATATTATCTGACACCTTCGACCCGAAGTTCCTCCTACTAATACGTTGATCGGTATCAGTGAGGGATCCAAGTAATCCTGTGTTGTGATTAGTACTGCTCTAATTTCACCTATCACTCCCTTCCACTTGTCCACCAATAAGGGGACCCTTACACCACACAATTTCAGTGCTTCCGTAATCACGTCATCATCAGTAATTCCCGTAAGGTCTCCCACCATACTCAGACTGCATCTTGTATTAATCTTATGTTCTATACACCATTTGTATATACTGTTTTCATCGATGACCTCCATCGTTGCTATTTCTTTGATCCTGAAACGGTTAATAATCTCACCAGTGCCTCCAGTGTAGGCCTTCTTTTAATACCGGAAACAGTCCTCGATATACAGTGCCTCCACTCAGACTTTTAATCTGCTCGAGAATTATGGCAGAAAGGGGAACGCCTGAGAAACCCCTATACTGTGTCATACAATAACTCCTTTAAGTGTAATTTTTGGTTGTCTCAAAGATTTTACATAATTCAATACTTTATTCACTTACTTGACGTGCTGGATCCCTGAGCCTTCGGTGCTCTAGCAGGATGATTATCTTAGTAATGACGTGACCACTTTAGAGTTGTTACTATTATCCACTTTACTTTGACTAGTGATAATATTATATAAGGGTAACATGCATTTAAGATGTAACAGGTAAATATAAACAACAATGCAAAAGACACAATCTTAACACTCCTATAACCCTACTCTCCCAATATAACCCCTTATCCCCTAGCGCTATATATTTGCAAATATATGTTGTCAGTGCACTGAGCTTAAACTATAGTTTATATTCACAAAGAGAGGAAACAAAAATCCCAGTTTGTTAATGCTTGTTGTGTTCATAAGTATTTTCTTGTCAATAAACAATCCAATGGCCCAAAGGATTAACTTGTATTTTTCCAGAAACTCCACTGTATCGAATATCAATTGATTACGAGTTGAAGGGATTCCCGTCAATATCTATAGTTTCTTGAACATCGAGCAACCATTATTTGGAGTCTTTGTCCCCTTTATTCTAGGAGCTTGTAGTAGGAATACTTATATAGAATTGCTATAAATTAGTCTTTGTTATATCAATATCGTGTATCTATTAAAGATGTAACGCACTATCAGAGTATTGATAATTGGTCCTTCTTTGTTTTAGGTCAGATGGACTTCCTTCAGATGTCAGTAACAAAATATCAGGTAAGTGTAATTAGATCGTTGAATCCTCAGGGATAATTATCATTCAGATTTTTTCTGTTATAAAACGGCAGTCGCAGCAATCTATATGTAATAGTTTACACACTGACAGTCTACAGCAGGAGCAGTCTATGCAGGGGCTTGGTATTAGTTTAATATACCAGGGATCATGTAGCAATCACTTACTAGTAGTGCTGTTAATACAGCTCTGATGATGATCTCTAATAATTTTCAATAGAGGTGTCCGCTTCGTCCTGGCTGAGTAGCATCAGCTTTAGTATGGGGCGGAGTATACCCCTCTGTAGGCTGTCTCTTATGTCCGATCCTCCCACCGGGAAAACGCGTCGGTGAAATGTCCGCCCCTTCTGAGTGACGCGCCCGGGAGATGTCCGCCCCTTCTGAGTGACGCGCCCGGGAGATGTCCGCCCCTTCTGCCTGCTGTTGAAGAGGACGGGCGGTGACTCCTTCACTGTCCCTCAGTTACCTTGTCTGCGGCTGGCGGCTCCGAGATCACTCTCCCCCTGCTCTCTGGTATGTCTCTTCCGTGCTCTGCGCCAGCAATCCTCCGTCTCCTATCTTCAACTGCCCCTTGTGTCGCACTTGTTCCGCTATTTATACTGGCCTCCAGACTCCTTAACCAACGTCTCTTTCGCCCCCCCGGACTCCCCGCGAGCGGGTCCAGAGCCCCACGAGCCAGTCCAGACTCTTGTATATCACCAAGGCAGCAATATATGTTATAATACACTATACCATACAGTCTCCCATTGATATATTTTTCTTTACATTAATGCAGCAATTATATTTTACACAACAATACACAATACAATTTCTCAAATATATATATATATCTATACGTCTCTATGATAAATGTCTCTCTACACTCGACTTCTTCTGTTTTTGACAGAACCGGTATATTGATCCATTGCAGAACAATGGGCCTAATTCAGACCTGATCGCTCGCTAGGGTTTTTTTGTAGTCCTGCGTTCGCACAGTCACCGCCCATCGGGGAGTGTATTTTAGCTGTGCAAGTGTGCGATCGCATGTGTAGCCGAGCGGTACGAACAGATCTTGTGCAATCTCTGCACAGCCCAGGACTTACTCAGCCGCTGCGATCACATCAGCCTGTCCGGGACCGGAACTGACGTCAGACACCCGCCCTGCAAACGCTTGGACACCCCTGCGTTTTTCCAACCACTCCCTGAAAACAGTCAGTTGCCACCCACAAACGCCTTCTTCCTGTCAATCTCCTTGCAAACGCCCATGCGAATGGATTCTTCGCACAAACCCATCGCTGAGCGGCGATCCGCTTTGTACCCGTGTGATACATCTGCGCAGTTTAGACCTGATCGCAGGCTGTACGAAAACGTAGCCTAGCGGTCAGGTCTGAATTAGGTCTAATGTTAACATTAACATAAGCAATTTGCGTGGTCAATTCCTTGTGCATCATATAATATTGATGACAATGCATACAACTGTTTTATTATTGTGTTTTTCTATTAGTAAAGCATTAATAAGAAATACATTTAAGCCTAACACTTATTATTCCTGATTAACAGCGGGGTAATGAAACGTATCACATTGAGATAAAACGTAGTACCAGTATTTACCATATTATACTGTTCATATAATCCAGGAGTTAGCGCGTTACTTTGGAATATAAACTTTACTGTGCATAGGTTGGTCACCGAGATAGTACAGCTGCTTGTCCGAACAAGACAGACGCTCAGTGCGCAGATAACCAAACCAAATTCAGGCTCCAGGCAGGTCTGAAGCATAAAGCACGCCCCCCGGGGGAAGTGGTACGCCTAGAACCTGATGTGACCATGCCCGCAAAAGTGTGTGGTCATGCCGCCATTTTAGAGGGGGGGTAGGAGAGTCCCCATTTTGTTTCACAAAACTTAAAAAAAAACTAAAATAACGTTAAAACCCCTCAACCTTCATGTCTCTTATATGTCATTATTCTACGTGGATTTCAGCATACAGCGATATTACAGTATTAATTAATCTAATTACAGCCAGACATTAAGCTTCCTTTCATAGCTAGTGATCTGTCGCCTTGGACCAAATAGGTGCTGTGTTCATCTACCAAGGTATCAGAACGCCAGATTACGTTAATACAGCATTTTCTCCCAATTAAAAACTATCGCTTGTTAGCAGGATCCCCGCAAGGTGAGAAAAAAAATTGTTTCACATGTCTCATTCTGTTGCTCAGGCAACTACGATATCTTTTTTCACATAGACAGCACTAGGAATAAAACTTCCATTTTAAGATTCGGAGAGGGCGCACTGCGGGTCACTTCCTGCAAAGGTGCCAACCTTTGCCCGCCTTTGACAGCTGGCAGAGGCTGAAAACTGGGTACTGGCAGCCGCACGCTTATTTCACTACGAGATTTTATAAACCCCTTTCCAGGAGATAGGTTCATATCTGGAATATTGATCAGAAGAATGTGCAATTTCATTAACCTTTCTTCCCGTATCATTTTTGAAGAATTGAAGGCTATTTGGCAGCTTTCTAATCCTCCATGTTTTTTTTTAATCACGTTAAAATGCTGCGTAAAGAATCTGCAATTTATAAAAAAGCACCGCGGCCGCCTGACTTATACATCAACGTGGACGTGATTTTAATGACATTACTCTGCCAAAAAATTGAAAATCCTTACTCTTGTAATTTTTAAATGTCAAGCTTCAGACTATATCTAAACCGTACAGATTATTCCAAGGATTTTGTTGTTGTACAATTTGTCTTAAGACTTCTGCGTGTACAGTACTTATATGGATCAGCACTAAAGAGGTTTAGTCAATTAAATGCAATAGTGCTTAATCAGCAACGTACCTTGGGAGATTCCAATGACATAAATTATTTCCCTCATTGAATATTTAAGACGTGGCGCAGGGATGACTTCAGAGCAGTTGATGTCATTGGCAGATCTGTTTTAATTCACTATCGCTAAATATAAACGAAGTGCCATTAATTTTGTATGGGTTGCACAATTCTCCGAGTTTAAATGGAAACTGACATCAATTGCAGAATTATTTATTTTTTGGATGGCGTAGACAATTAAATGAAATTAGATGTTTCCCTTTTAATTAGAGACATTTGTGGGTAGGCTTGTTCAGCATTAATAATTTAGCAAAGACGCCAATGATCAAACCACATCTTAGTAAATCTATCGCTTGGTCTATTCTGATTGGATTTGAGGCATATTTATAACGCTCTGAAGTAATCAGTGTGAAATGTTAATTTGACTTGAAAGGTTCCACTACCATAGTAGCACAGCTGGAAGGGGCCTGCCACCCCTATCAAAGCCTCATGTGTATAGGTGATACTAGGATGCATCCGCCGCGAAAATGCCGCCGACAGGCCCCCCTCTTCGAAAATTCTCAATCGCTTCCCCCCGTGAACACCTCTGCCTGTCAATCAGGCAGAGGCGTTCGCAGTTAATGCGGGCCAACTGCATTACGTGCACACGGGGGTCCCGTCAGTTAATTTGTGGTTGCATCATGTTTGCTATGCGGACTGAATTAGGCCCAAAGTACCAGCCAACCAGCTCAGCTCCTGTCATTTTTAAAACACAGGAAGTAACCTGACAGCTAGGAGCTGATTGGCTGATACTTTATCTCCATCCTAAGCTTAGTAAATAGACCCCTATTATTATAATTTTTTTGTAAAAGCCCTTACAAACTCATCCCGCACCTGCGGAACTCATTTTGTCTTCTTATAACTCCTACTCCATACTCTCCCAGAGGCACCCAAAGAACAGCCCACCTATTGGTTCCCACTCCCTTCGCTTGAGAACTAGTTAGGATGGGGCAGGATTAAGCCCCGCCCCTACAGCAAAATTTAGTGAAACGCGTTGCTACACCATCACCCTGGCCCTCTGAGAGCACCAAAAATAAGAATTTACTCACCGGTAATTCTATTTCTCGTAGTCCGTAGTGGATGCTGGGACTCCATAAGGACCATGGGGAATAGCGGCTCCGCAGGAGACTGGGCACAACTAAAAGAAAGCTTTAGACTACTGGTGTGCACTGGCTCCTCCCACTATGACCCTCCTCCAGACTTCAGTTAGGATACTGTGCCCGGAAGAGCTGACACAATAAGGAAGGATTTTGAATCCCGGGTCTGACTCTTACCAGCCACACCAATCACACCGTATAACTCGTGATACTATACCCAGTTAACAGTATGATAACAACTGAGCCTCTCAACAGATGGCTCAACAATAACCCTTTAGTTAAACAATAACTATATACAAGTATTGCAGACAATCCGCACTTGGGATGGGCGCCCAGCATCCACTACGGACTACGAGAAATAGAATTACCGGTGAGTAAATTCTTATTTTCTCTGACGTCCTAAGTGGATGCTGGGACTCCGTAAGGACCATGGGGATTATACCAAAGCTCCCAAATGGGCGGGAGAGTGCGGATGACTCTGCAGCACCGAATGGGCAAACTCTAGGTCCTCCTCAGCCAGGGCATCAAATTTGTAGAATTTAGCAAATGTGTTTGACCCCGACCAAGTAGCTGCTCGGCAAAGTTGTAGAGCCGAGACCCCTCGGGTAGCCGCCCAAGAAGAGCCCACCTTCCTCGTGGAATGGGCATTCACTGATTTAGGATGCGGCAGTCCAGCCGCAGAATGTGCAAGCTGAATCGTACTACAGATCCAGCGAGCCATAGTCTGCTTTGAAGCAGGTGCACCCAACTTGTTGGGCGCATACAGGATAAAAAGCGAGTCAGTCTTTCTGACTCCAGCTGTCCTGGAAACATAAATTTTCAGGGCCCTGACTACATCCAACGACTTGGAAGCCTCCAAGTCTTTAGTAGCCGCAGGCACCACGATAGGTTGGTTCAGATGAAAGGCTGACACCACCTTAGGGAGAAATTGGGGACGAGTCCTCAATTCTGCCCTATCCATATGGAAAATCAGATAAGGGCTTTTACATGACAAGCCGCCAATTCTGATACACGCCTGGCCGAAGCCAAGGCCAACAACATGACCACTTTCCACGTGAGATATTTCAATTCCACGGTTTTAAGTGGCTCAAACCAATGTGACTTTAGGAAATCCAACACCACGTTGAGATCCCAAGGTGCCACTGGAGGCACAAAAGGGTGCTGAATATGCAGCACTCCCTTAACAAAAGTTTGAACTTCAGGTAGTGAAGCCAGTTCTCTCTGGAAGAAAATCGATAGAGCCGAAATCTGGACCTTAATGGAACCCAATTTAAGGCCCATAGTCACCCCCGACTGTAGAAAGTGCAGGAAACGGCCCAGCTGAAATTCTTCCGTTGGGGCCTTCCTGGCCTCACACCACGCAACATATTTTCGCCATATGCGGTGATAATGGTTTGCAGTTACTTCTTTCCTAGCTTTAATCAGCGTAGGAATGACTTCCTCCGGAATGCCCTTTTCCTTCAGGATCCGGTGTTCAACCGCCATGCCGTCAAACGCAGCCGCGGTAAGTCTTGGAACAGACAGGGCCCCTGCTGCAGCAGGTCCTGTCTGAGCGGCAGAGGCCATGGGTCCTCTGAGATCATTTCTTGAAGTTCCGGGTACCAAGCTCTTCTTGGCCAATCCGGAACAATGAGTTCTTACTCCTCTTCTCCTTATTATCCTCAGTACCTTTGGTATGAGAGGAAGAGGAGGGAACACATAAACCGACCGGTACACCCACGGTGTCACTAGAGCGTCCACAGCTATCGCCTGCGGGTCTCTTGACCTGGCGCAATACTTTTCTAGCTTTTTGTTTAGGCGGGACGCCATCATGTCCACCTGTGGCCTTTCCCAACGGTTTACAATCAGTTGGAAGACTTCTGGATGAAGTCCCCACTCTCCAGGGTGGAGGTCGTGCCTGCTGAGGAAGTCTGCTTCCCAGTTGTCCACTCCCGGAATGAACACTGCTGACAGTGCTAACACGTGATTTTCCGCCCATCGGAGAATCTTTGTGGCTTCTGCCATCGCCGTCCTACTTCTCGTGCCGCCCTGTCGGTTTAAATGGGCGACCGCCGTGATGTTGTCTGACTGGATCAGTACCGGCTGGTTTTGAAGCAGGGGTTTTGCCTGACTTAGGGCATTGTAAATGGCCCTCAGTTCCAGAATATTTATGTGCAGGGAAGTCTCCTGACTTGACCACAGTCCTTGGAAGTTTCTTCCCTGTGTGACTGCCCCTCAGCCTCGAAGGCTGGCATCCGTGGTCACCAGGACCCAGTCCTGTATGCCGAATCTGCGGCCCTCTTGAAGATGAGCACTCTGCAGCCACCACAGCAGAGACACCCTGGTCCTTGGAGACAGGGTTATCAGCCGATGCATCTGAAGATGCGATCCGGACCACTTGTCCAACAGGTCCCACTGAAAAGTTCTTGCATGGAACCTGCCGAATGGAATTGCTTCGTAGGAAGCTACCATCTTTCCCAGGATCCGCGTGCAGTGATGCACCAACACCTGTTTTGGTTTTAGGAGGCCTCTGACTAGAGATGACAGCTCCTTGGCCTTCTCCTCCGGGAGAAACACTTTTTTCTGTTCTGTGTCCAGAACCATCCCCAGGAATAGTAGACGTGTTGTAGGGATCAGCTGTGACTTTGGAATATTTAGAATCCAGCCGTGCTGTTGTAGCACCTCCCGAGATAGTGCTACCCCGACCAACAACTGCTCCCTGGACCTCGCCTTTATCAGGAGATCGTCCAAGTACGGGATAATTAAAACTCCCTTCTTTCGAAGGAGTATCATCATTTCGGCCATTACCTTGGTAAAGACCCTCGGAGCCGTGGATAGACCGAACGGCAACGTCTGGAATTGGTAATGACAATCCTGTACCACAAATCTGAGCTACTCCTGGTGAGGATGGTAAATAGGGACATGCAGGTAAGCATCCTTGATGTCCAGTGATACCATGTAATCCCCCTCGTCCAGGCTTGCAATAACCGCCCTGAGCGATTCCATCTTGAACTTGAATTTTTTTATATACGTGTTCAAGGATTTCAAATTTAAAATGGGTCTCACCGAACCGTCCGGTTTCGGTACCACAAACATTGTGGAATAGTAACCCCGTCCTTGATGAAGTAGGGGCACCTTTACTATCACCTGTTGTGAATACAGCTTGTGAATTGCCTGTAACACTGCCTCCCTGTCTGAGGGAGTTGTTGGTAAGGCAGATTTGAGGAAACGGCGGGGGGGAGACGTCTAGAATTCCAGCTTGTACCCCTGAGATACTACTTGAAAGATCCAGGGATCCACCCGTGAGCGAGCCCACTGATTGCTGAAATTTTTGAGACGGGCCCCCACCGTACCTGGCTCCGCCTGTGGAGCCCCAGCGTCATGCTGTGGACTTAGAGGAAGCGGGGGAGGACTTTTGCTCCTGGGAACTGGCTGTATGCTGCAGCTTTTTCCCTCTACCTCTGCCTCTGGGCAAAAAGGACGCGCCCCTAACCCGCTTGCCCTTATTGGGCCGAAAGGACTGTACCTGATAATATGGTGCTTTCTTTGGCTGTGAGGGAACATGGGGTAAAAATGTAGATTTCCCAGCCGTTGCTGTGGAAACGAGGTCCGAGAGACCATCCCCGAACAACTCCTCACCCTTATAAGGCAAAACTTCCATGTGCCTTTTAGAATCTGCATCTCCTGTCCACTGCCGAGTCCATAACCCTCTCCTGGCAGAAATGGACATTGCACTTATTTTAAATGCCAGCCGGCAAATATCCCTCTGTGCATCCCTCATGTACAAGACAGCGTCTTTAATATGCTCTACGGTTAGCAATATAGTGTCCCTGTCTAGGGTATCAATATTTTCCGACAGGGAATCTGACCACGCAGCTGCAGCACTGCACATCCATGCTGAAGCAATAGCAGGTCTCAGTATAACACCTGTGTGTGTATATATAGACTTCAGGATAGCCTCCTGCTTTCTATCAGCAGATTCCTTCAGGGCGGCCGTATCCGGAGACGGTAGTGCCACCTTCTTTGACAAGCGTGTGAGCGCTTTATCCACCCTAGGGGATGTTTCCCAACGTGACCTATCCTCTGGCGGGAAAGGGTACGCCATTAGTAACCTCTTAGAAATTACCAGTTCTTATCAGGGGAAGCCCATGCTTCTTCACACACTTCATTTAATTCCTCAGATGGAGGAAAAACCACTGGTAGTTTTTTCTCTCCAAACATAATACCCTTTTTTGTGGTACCCGGGGTAACATCAGAAATGTGTAACACATTTTTCATTGCCTCAATCATGTAACGTGTGGCCCTATTGGAAGTTACATTAGTCTCATCGTCGTCGACACTGGAGTCAGTATCCGTGTCGACATCTGTGTCTGCCATCTGAGGTAGCGGGCGTTTTAGAGCCCCTGATGGCTTTTGAGACGCCTGGGCAGGCACAGGCTGAGAAGCCGGCTGTCCCACATTTGGTATGTCGTCAAACCTTTTATGCAAGGAGTCGACACTGTCGCGTAATTCCTTCCACAGCACCATCCACTCAGGTGTCGACCCCGCAGGGGGTGACATCACATTTATCGGCATCTGCTCCGCCTCCACATAAGCCTCCTCATCAAACATGTTGACACAGTCGTACCGACACACCGCATACACACAGGGAATGCTCTGTCAGAGGACAGGACCCCACAAAGCCCTTTGGGGAGACAGAGAGAGAGTATGCCAGCACACACCAGAGCGCTATATAACACAGGGATCCCACTATAAATGAGTGTTTTTCCCTTATAGCTGCTTATATTATATATACTGCGCCTAAATTTAGTGCCCCCCCTCTCTTTTTTACCCTTATGTAGCTTGTACACTGCAGGGGAGAGCCAGGGAGCGTCCTTCCAGCGGAGCTGTGAGGGAAAAATGGCGCCAGTGTGCTGAGGGAGATGGCCCCGCCCCTTTTTCCGGCGGACTTCTCCCGCTTTTTCTGGAATTCTGGCAGGGGTATTTTTACACCTATATAGCCTTCCTGACTATATATGGTGTAGATTTGCCAGCCAAGGTGTCTTATATTGCCCTCAGGGCGCCCCCCCCCCCCCCCCCCAGCGCCCTGCACCCATCAGTGACCGGAGTGTGAGGTGTGCATGAGGAGCAATGGCGCACAGCTGCAGTACTGTGCGCTACCTTGTTGAAGACAGAAGTCTTCTGCCGCCGATTTTCAGGAACACTTCTTGCTTCTGGCTCTGTAAGGGGGCCGGCGGTGCGGCTCCGGGACCGAACAGCGAGGTCGGGTCCTGTGGTCGATCCCTCTGGAGCTAATGGTGTCCAGTAGCCTAAGAAGCCCAAGCTACCACCAGTTAGGTAGGTTCGCTTCTTCTCCCCTTAGTCCCTCGCTGCAGTGAGTCTGTTGACAGCAGATCTCACTGTAAAATAAAAAACCTAAAATATACTTTCTTTCTAGGAGCTCAGGAGAGCCCCTAGTGTGCATCCAGCTCAGCCGGGCACAAGATTCTAACTGAAGTCTGGAGGAGGGTCATAGTGGGAGGAGCCAGTGCACACCAGTAGTCTAAAGCTTTCTTTTAGTTGTGCCCAGTCTCCTGCGGAGCCGCTATTCCCCATGGTCCTTACGGAGTCCCAGCATCTACTTAGGACGTCAGAGAAAGCTATTATTATAATTTTTTTGTAAAAGCCCTTACAAACTCATCCCCGCACCTGCAGAACTCATTTTGTCTTCTTATAACTCCTACTCCATACTCTCCCAGAGGCACCCAAAGAACAGCCCACCTATTGGTTCCCACTCCCTTCGCTTGAGAACTAGTTAGGATGGGGCAGGATTAAGCCCCGCCCCTACAGCAAAATTCAGTGAAACGCGTTGCTACACCAGCACCAAAAAGTCATTAAATATCCCCCTGTCACAACTGAGGGCCTGAGCTGACGGGAGGCAGCCTCAGTTGTAGGGGCTGAGATGTACCGGAACCTGGGAGGTTGTATCAGACCCCTGGACATGTAAGTAACATGAATAATAACTGCCCGAAGGCGTGAACACGACAACTTAGATAAAAGTCAATGATGTTTATTATGACAACTCCGCAACACAGCAGCAGTAAAAGAAAACGTAAAAGTCAGCAAATAATAAATACAGTTCCTGGGTACTACAGGATGGCAGGAGCCACAGGGCACTGGTAGTGTGAGATAGTTCTTATGATCTTCTAGATGGAAAGTCCTTACCAGGCCCGACTGTAGCAATGGAGATAACCCAGGATTGTGCCAGCTGGTGTTCCAGGAAAAGCTGGGTTGCTGAAGGTAAAACAGCTGCTGTGGATACTGGCTGGAACCAGACTGTTGTTAGCACGGAGTGGATACTGGCTGGAACCAGTTAAATAATAAATGAACTTGGGAGCGATGAAATATGAACTGAAATGTAGAACTTGAGAGCGGAGAAATAATAATACCGGTGGAGAGTGGTAAAGTGTAGAAAGGACACCGGCCCTTTAAGGGAAGCTGTACTCTGCTGGAAGCTGAGCTGGAAGCAGGTAATGTTGTAGCTGGAAACAGATGAATCCACAATGGATTGGAGAGTCAGGCTACACCGCAGGTGGAATGCTGGTGCGGGTCTCTATGGTGGAAGTCTTGAGACAGGAGCTGGAACCTGGAAGACAATCACAGGAGAGAGACAAACAGGAACTAGGTTTGACAACCAAAGCACTGACGCCTTCCTTGCTCAGGCACAGTGTATTTATACCTGCAGCAAGGAAGGGATTGGCTAGGCAATTATGCAGATTAACAATACTGACAACAGATTGGAGGAAATGATCAGCTGACAGAATCCAAGATGGCTGCGCCCATGCAGACACTTGGAGGGAAGTTTGGTTTGTAATCCATGTGGTAATGAAAACAGTAATGGCGGCGCCGGCCACTGGAGACAGGAGACGCCAGGCTGACAAGTGCACATCCAACCACGCGGACACAGCGGAGGCCGCGGCTGACGTAATCGCCACTCTGACACTCTGCATGCAGAAGCTCAGGGACGGCGGCGGAGGCCGCGGGAGACGCCATGCCAGATGTAATAAGGCGTTACTGTGACAGCGTCTCAGAGAGACAGGAGAGGATGCAGGAATGTGAACATTAGGATAACAGATGGGATCCGGTCCTGGAGCGCTGAGCCAGCCTTAGGAGGCATCTGATGGGTAAGAAATGGCGTCCAGATACCCGGATCGTGACAGCACCCCCCCCTTTAGGAGTGGCCCCAGGACACTTCTTTGGCTTTTGAGGAAACTTGGAATGGAATCTCCGGACCAAGGCAGGAGCATGGACATCAGAAGCATTGGTCCATGAACGTTCCTCAGGACCATAACCCTTCCAGTCAATAAGATATTGTAGTTGACCGTAACGGTGACGTGAGTCCAGGATCTTGGCCACTTCATACTCAACGCCTCGTTGAGTTTGGACTTTCGGAGTTGGAGGAAGTGAGGAATGAAACCGATTCAAGATCAGCGGTTTCAACAGGGAAACATGGAATGTCCTGGGTATTTTTAAGAAGGGAGGCAACTGGAGTCTGTAAGCAACAGGATTGATGACTTGTTCAATCTTGAAAGGACCGATATAGCGAGGTGCAAACTTCATACTGGGAACTCTTAACCTCAAATTCTTCGTGGATAACCATACCCGATCACCCACCTTGAGAGCAGGAACTGCTCGACGCTTCTTATCCGCAAACTTCTTGTACCTGAACGATGCCTTGAGCAGAGCTGATCGTACGCTCTTCCAGATATTGGCAAACTGATGCAAGGTGATATCCACTGCGGGAACAGAAGTTGCTGGAAGCGGTTGGAACTCAGGAACTTTAGGGTGGAATCCAAAGTTAGTGAAGAATGGTGTTGAAGCAGATGAAGAATGATACTGGTTGTTATGACAGAACTCGGCCCAGGGAAGTAATTGAACCCAGTCATCTTGAGAGGAGGACACATAGATGCGGAGGAAGGCCTCCAAGTCCTGATTCACCCTCTCGGTTTGACCATTGGTCTGAGGATGGTAAGCCGTGGAAAACTTTAGCTTGACTTGGAGGACTTGACATAAACTTCGCCAGAATTTGGCTGTGAATTGAACTCCTCGATCTGAGATAATTTCTTCAAGAAGACCGTGGAGTCGGAAGATCTCTTGTATGAATACTTTGTCACGATCCGGGTATCTGGACGCCATTACTTACCCTTCAGATGCCTCCTAAGGCGGGCTCAGCGTTCCAGGACCGGATTCCGCTGTTCCTGAGTTTCCACATGCAGAGTGGTGTTTTCATCAGCCGCGGCCTCCGCTGTGCCCGCGTGGTTAAATGTGCATCTATCAGCCTGGCGTCTCCTGTCTCCGGTGGCCGGCGCCGCCATTACTGTTTCCCAGACCACATGGATTACAAACCAAACTTCCCTCCAAGTGTCTGCATGGGCGCAGCCATCTTGGATTCTGTCATCTGATCATTTCCACCAATCTGCTGTCTGTGTTGTTGATTTGCATAATTGCCTAGCCAACCCCTTCCTTGCTGCAGGTATAAGTAAGCTGTACCTGAGCAAGGAAGACGTCAGTGCTTTGGTTGTCAAACCTAGTTCCTGTTTGTCTCTCTTCTATGATTGTCTTCCAGGTTCCAGCTCCTGTCTCAAGACTTCCACCATAGAGACCCGCACCAGCATTCCACCTGCGGTGTAGCCTGACTCTCCAATCCATTGTGGATTCATCTGTTTCCAGCTACAACACTACCTGCTTCCAGCCTCAGCTTCCAGCAGAGTACAGCTTCCCTTAAAGGGCCGGTGTCCTTTCTACACTTTACCACTCTCCACCGGAATTATTATTTCTCCGCTCTCAAGTTCTACATTTCAGTTCACATTTCATCGCTCCCAAAGTTCATTTATTATTTAACTGGTTCCAGCCAGTATCCACTCCGTGCTAACAACAGTCTGGTTCCAGCCAGTATCCACAGCAGCTGTTTTACCTTCAGCAACCCAGCTCTTCCTGGAACACCAGCTGGTACAATCCTGGGTTATCTCCATTGCTACAGCCGGGCCTGGTAAGGACTTTCCATCTAGAAGATCATAAGAACTATCTCACACTACCAGTGCCCTGTGGCTCCTGCCATGCTGTAGTACTCAGGAACTGTATTTATTCTTTGCTGACTTTTACGTTTTCTTTTATTGCTGCTGTGATGCGGAGTTGTCATAATAAACATCATTGACTTTTATCTAAGTTGTCGTGGTCACGCCTTCGGGCAGTTATTATTCATGCTACTTACATGTCCAGGGGTCTGATACAACCTCCCAGGTTCCGGTACATCTCAGCCCCTACAACTGAGGCTGCCTCCCGTCAGCTCAGGCCCTCAGTTGTGACAGTAAGCACTGACCTAATGAATCCAGCCGGAGACCAGGATCAAGCGGCCAGGCCGATGCAAGAACTTGCAGCCCGACTAGAACATCAGGAGGCTGCACAGGGCCACATCATCCGCTGTCTCCAGGATCTCTCTACTCGGCTGGATGGGATTCAGACAACTCTCCGTGGATCAGGCGCGTCTGGTGCGTCAACCACAGTGACTCCAGCTATAACCCCACCCACCTTACCCATTTCTGCTCCACGTCTTCATCTTCCAACGCCAGCAAAATTTGACGGATCTCCAAGATTCTGCAGGGGATTTCTCAACCAGTGTGAGATTCAGTTTGAGCTACAACCTGGCAATTTTCCCAGTGACCGTACAAAAATTGCCTACATTATTTCTCTTCTCAGTGGCTCAGCCCTTGATTGGGCATCACCGTTATGGGAGAGGTCCGACACCCTGCTATCTTCTTACACTGCATTTGTGTCAACATTCAGGCGCATCTTCGACGAGCCAGGCCGGGTAACTTCAGCTTCGTCTGAGATTCTCCGTTTACGCCAGGAATCACGTACTGTAGGACAATATCTTATACAGTTCCAGATCCTGGCATCCGAACTGGCATGGAACGACGAGGCCCTGTATGCTGCATTCTGGCATGGTTTATCCGAGCGTATTAAAGATGAGTTAGCTACCAGAGACTTACCCTCCAAGTTAGATGAGCTAATCTCACTTTGTACGAAAGTTGACTTACGTTTCAGAGAGAGAGCAACTGAGCGTGGAAGATCATCTGCTCCAAAATCTTCTACTCCTCCTCCTCGCCAACTGTCACCAACTACAGATGAACCCATGCAAATTGGCCGTTCCCGTTTAACTCCTGCTGAGCGCCGAAGACGTCTCTCCGAGTTTCTCTGTCTGTATTGTGCAGCTCCGTCTCACACCATTAATGCCTGTCCCAAACGTCCGGGAAACTCCACATCCTAGCTCGCCAAGGAGAGGGCCGGCTAGGAGTAATGATCTCCTCTCCATCTCCTCAAGATTGTAACCTCCCAGTCTCGCTTCAAGTTGCTCAACGTTATCAGAACGTCATTGCCCTCCTGGATTCCGGAGCAGCTGGGAACTTTATTACTGAAGCCTATGTTAAACGGTGGTCCCTACCCACCGAGAGACTTCCTTCGTCCTTTTCCTTAACTGCTGTGGATGGCAGTAAAATTTTTGATACAGTTATTTCTCTAAGGACTCTACCAGTTCGTCTGAGAGTGGGAGTTCTTCATTCCGAACTTATTTCATTTTTAGTGATTCCAAGAGCCACACATCCTGTGGTCCTGGGCCTTCCATGGCTCCGTCTTCACAATCCTACAATTGATTGGACGACTACGCAAATCCTGGCATGGGGTTCCTCCTGTACTAAGACATGTTTGTTTAAAGTGTTGCCTGTCTGTTCTTCCTCCCCCAGGTCGTCTGATGTTCCACCTCCTCCATATCAAGATTTCACGGATGTGTTCAGTAAAGCTTCTGCTGATATCCTTCCTCCTCATAGAGAATGGGACTGCCCGATTGATCTCGTTCCAGGGAAGGTTCCACCTCGAGGCCGAACTTATCCGTTGTCTCTCCCCGAGACACATTCTATGGAGGAATACATTAAAGAGAACCTAGCAAAGGGGTTCATTCGACCTTCTTCTTCTCCAGCCGGCGCAGGCTTCTTTTTTGTAAAGAAGAAAGATGGTGGTCTGCGGCCGTGCATCGACTACAGAGGTTTGAACGACATTACCATCAAGAACCGCTATCCTTTACCCCTGATTACTGAGCTCTTTGACAGAGTTAGCGGAGCTACCATCTTTACAAAGCTGGACCTGAGAGGTGCATACAATCTCATCCGGATCCGTGAGGGTGACGAGTGGAAGACCGCATTTAACACCCGTGACGGACATTATGAGTACCTCGTCATGCCCTTCGGATTGAGCAATGCTCCAGCTGTCTTCCAGCATTTCGTCAATGAGATCTTCAGAGACATTCTATACCGTCATGTCGTGGTCTATCTAGATGATATCCTCATTTTTGCCAACGATTTAGAGGAACATCGTTTCTGGGTAAAGGAGGTTCTGTCCCGTCTCCGTGTCAATCATCTCTACTGCAAATTAGAGAAATGCGTCTTTGAAGTCAAGTCCATTCCGTTTCTAGGGTACATTGTGTCCGGTTCCGGACTAGAGATGGATCCTGAGAAATTACAAGCAATCCAGAATTGGCCGGTACCCTTAACCCTCAAAGGGGTCCAGAGGTTCTTAGGGTTCGCCAATTATTACCGAAAGTTTATACGAGACTTTTCCACCATTGTGGCGCCTATTACTGCTTTCACCAAGAAGGGTGCTAACCCGTCCAAGTGGTCTGAAGAAGCCATGCAAGCTTTTCATCTTTTAAAACAGAGGTTCATCTCTGCACCTGTCCTGAAACAGCCTGACATCGACTCTCCTTTCATCTTAGAGGTGGATGCCTCCTCCGTTGGAGTAGGAGCGGTGTTATCTCAGAGGGCTAAAGATGGTCATTTACATCCTTGCAGTTTCTTCTCACGGAAGTTCTCCCCAGCGGAGCGCAACTATGCCATTGGCGACCAGGAGTTGCTAGCCATCAAGCTCGCTCTAGAGGAGTGGAGATATCTGTTGGAGGGAGCTTCTCATTCAATCACCATCCTTACAGACCACAAGAACCTTCTATATCTAAAAGGCGCACAATGTCTCAACCCTCGTCAGGCCAGGTGGGCACTTTTCTTTTCCAGGTTCGACTTTAAACTCCAGTTCTGTCCGGGCTCTCAGAATCGCAAGGCCGATGCCCTTTCCCGCTCATGGGAGCAAGAAAATGAGTCAGAGTCTTCAGACAAGCATCCTATTATAAATCCGTTGGCATTCTCCACGGTAGGGATGGACTCTACGCCCCCATCAGGGAAAAGTTTTGTGAAGCCGACACTAAGGAAGAAGCTCATGCATTGGGCCCATGCTTCCCGTTTTGCCGGACATACAGGTATCCAAAAAACCCTGGAGTTTATCTCTAGGTCCTATTGGTGGCCAACTCTGAAAAAGGACGTTTTGGAGTTTATTGCATCTTGCCCAAAGTGTGCTCAACATAAAGTATCCCGCCAGTCGCCTGCGGGGCAACTGGTTCCACTATCTGTTCCCCGTCGACCATGGACCCATTTGTCGATGGATTTTATTACAGATTTGCCCATGTGCAACAAGTTCAATACCATCTGGGTGGTAGTTGACCGGTTCACCAAGATGGCACACTTCATTCCTCTCACCGGTCTTCCGTCAGCTTCCAAGTTGGCTCAAGTATTCATACAAGAGATCTTCCGACTCCACGGTCTTCCAGAAGAAATTATCTCAGATCGAGGAGTTCAATTCACAGCCAAATTCTGGCGAAGTTTATGTCAAGTCCTCCAAGTCAAGTTAAAGTTTTCCACGGCTTACCATCCTCAGACCAATGGTCAAACTGAGAGGGTGAATCAGGACTTGGAGGCCTTCCTCCGCATCTATGTGTCCTCCTCTCAAGATGACTGGGTTCAATTACTTCCCTGGGCCGAGTTCTGTCATAACAACCAGTATCATTCTTCATCTTCCTCAACACCATTCTTCACCAACTTTGGATTCCACCCTAAAGTCCCTGAGTTCCAACCGCTTCCAGCAACTTCTGTTCCCGCAGTGGATATCACCTTGCATCAGTTTGCCAATATCTGGAAGAGCGTACGATCAGCTCTGCTCAAGGCATCGTTCAGGTACAAGAAGTTTGCGGATAAGAAGCGTCGAGCAGTTCCTGCTCTCAAGGTGGGTGATCGGGTATGGTTATCCACGAAGAATTTGAGGTTAAGAGTTCCCAGTATGAAGTTTGCACCTCGCTACATCGGTCCTTTTAAAATTGATCAAGTCATCAATCCTGTTGCTTACAGACTCCAGTTACCTCCCTTCTTAAAAATACCCAGGACATTCCATGTTTCCCTGTTGAAACCGCTAATCTTGAATCGGTTTCATTCCTCACTTCCACCAACTCCGAAAGTCCAAACTCAACGAGGCGTTGAGTATGAAGTGGCCAAGATCCTGGACTCACGTCACCGTTACGGTCAACTTCAGTATCTCATTGACTGGAAGGGCTATGGTCCTGAAGAACGCTCTTGGACCAATGCCTCTGACGTCCATGCTCCTGCCTTGGTCCGAAATTTCCACGCAAAGTTTCCTTTAAAGCCTAAGAAGTGTCCTGGGGCCACTCCTAAAGGGGGGGGTGCTGTCACGATCCGGGTATCTGGACGCCATTACTTACCCTTCAGATGCCTCCTAAGGCGGGCTCAGCGTTCCAGGACCGGATTCCGCTGTTCCTGAGTTTCCACATGCAGAGTGGTGTTTTCATCAGCCGCGGCCTCCGCTGTGCCCGCGTGGTTAAATGTGCATCTATCAGCCTGGCGTCTCCTGTCTCCGGTGGCCGGCGCCGCCATTACTGTTTCCCAGACCACATGGATTACAAACCAAACTTCCCTCCAAGTGTCTGCATGGGCGCAGCCATCTTGGATTCTGTCATCTGATCATTTCCACCAATCTGCTGTCTGTGTTGTTGATTTGCATAATTGCCTAGCCAACCCCTTCCTTGCTGCAGGTATAAGTAAGCTGTACCTGAGCAAGGAAGACGTCAGTGCTTTGGTTGTCAAACCTAGTTCCTGTTTGTCTCTCTTCTATGATTGTCTTCCAGGTTCCAGCTCCTGTCTCAAGACTTCCACCATAGAGACCCGCACCAGCATTCCACCTGCGGTGTAGCCTGACTCTCCAATCCATTGTGGATTCATCTGTTTCCAGCTACAACACTACCTGCTTCCAGCCTCAGCTTCCAGCAGAGTACAGCTTCCCTTAAAGGGCCGGTGTCCTTTCTACACTTTACCACTCTCCACCGGAATTATTATTTCTCCGCTCTCAAGTTCTACATTTCAGTTCACATTTCATCGCTCCCAAAGTTCATTTATTATTTAACTGGTTCCAGCCAGTATCCACTCCGTGCTAACAACAGTCTGGTTCCAGCCAGTATCCACAGCAGCTGTTTTACCTTCAGCAACCCAGCTCTTCCTGGAACACCAGCTGGTACAATCCTGGGTTATCTCCATTGCTACAGCCGGGCCTGGTAAGGACTTTCCATCTAGAAGATCATAAGAACTATCTCACACTACCAGTGCCCTGTGGCTCCTGCCATGCTGTAGTACTCAGGAACTGTATTTATTCTTTGCTGACTTTTACGTTTTCTTTTATTGCTGCTGTGATGCGGAGTTGTCATAATAAACATCATTGACTTTTATCTAAGTTGTCGTGGTCACGCCTTCGGGCAGTTATTATTCATGCTACTTACATGTCCAGGGGTCTGATACAACCTCCCAGGTTCCGGTACATCTCAGCCCCTACAACTGAGGCTGCCTCCCGTCAGCTCAGGCCCTCAGTTGTGACATACTTGAGCCAACTTGGAAGCTGACGGAAGACCGGTGAGAGGAATGAAGTGTGCCATCTTGGTGAACCGGTCAACTACCACCCAGATGGTATTGAACTTGTTGCACATGGGTAAGTCTGTAATGAAATCCATCGACAAGTGGGTCCATGGTCGACGGGGAACGGATAGTGGAACCAGTTGCCCCGCAGGCGACTGGCGGGATACTTTATGTTGGGCACACTTTGGGCAAGATGCAATAAACTCCAAGACATCCTTTTTCAGAGTTGGCCACCAATAGGACCTAGAGATAAACTCCAGGGTTTTTTGGATACCTGTATGTCCGTCAAAACGGGAAGCATGGGCCCAATGCATGAGCTTCTTCCTTAGCATCGGCTTCACAAAACTTTTCCCTGATGGGGGCGTAGAGTCCATCCCTACCATGGAGAATGCCAACGGATTTATAATAGGATGCTTGTCTGAAGACTCTGACTCATTTTCTTGCTCCCATGAGCGGGAAAGGGCATCGGCCTTGCGATTCTGAGAGCCCGGACAGAACTGGAGTTTAAAGTCGAACCTGGAAAAGAAAAGTGCCCATCTGGCCTGACGAGGGTTGAGACATTGTGCGCCCTTCAGGTATAAAAGGTTCTTGTGGTCTGTAAGTATGGTGATTAAATGAGAAGCTCCCTCCAACAGATACCTCCACTCTTCTAGAGCGAGCTTGATGGCTAGCAACTCCTGGTCGCCAATGGCATAGTTGCGCTCAGCTGGGGAGAACTTCCGGGAGAAGAAACTGCAAGGATGTAAATGGCCATCTTTAGCCCTCTGAGATAACACCGCTCCTACTCCAACGGAGGAGGCATCCACCTCTAGGATGAAAGGAGAGTCGATGTCAGGCTGTTTCAGGACAGGCGCAGAGATGAACCTCTGTTTTAAAAGATGAAAAGCTTGCACGGCTTCTTCAGACCACTTGGACGGGTTAGCACCCTTCTTGGTGAAAGCAGTAATAGGCGCCACAATGGTGGAAAAGTCTCGTATAAACTTTCGGTAATAATTGGCGAACCCTAAGAACCTCTGGACCCCTTTGAGGGTTAAGGGTACCGGCCAATTCTGAATTGCTTGTAGTTTCTCAGGATCCATCTCTAGTCCGGAACCGGACACAATGTACCCTAGAAACGGAATGGACTTGACTTCAAAGACGCATTTTTCTAATTTGCAATAGAGATGATTGACACGGAGACGGGACAGAACCTCTTTAACCCAAAAACGATGTTCCTCTAAATCGTTGGCAAAAATGAGGATATCGTCTAGATAGACCACGACATGACGGTATAGAATGTCTCTGAAAATCTCATTGACAAAATGCTGGAAGACAGCTGGAGCATTGCTCAATCCGAAGGGCATGACGAGGTACTCATAATGTCCGTCACGGGTGTTAAAGGCGGTCTTCCACTCGTCACCCTCACGGATCCGGATGAGATTGTATGCACCTCGCAAGTCCAGCTTTGTAAAGATGGTAGCTCCGCTAACTCTGTCAAAGAGCTCAGTAATCAGGGGTAAAGGATAACGGTTCTTGATGGTAATGTCGTTCAAACCTCTGTAGTCGATGCACGGCCGCAGACCACCATCTTTCTTTTTTACAAAAAAGAAGCCTGCGCCGGCTGGGGAAGAAGAAGGTCGAATGAACCCCTTTGCTAGGTTCTCTTTAATGTATTCCTCCATAGAATGCGTCTCAGGCAGAGACAACGGATAAGTTCGGCCTCGAGGTGGAACCTTCCCTGGAACGAGATCAATCGGGCAGTCCCATTCTCTATGAGGAGGAAGGATATCAGCAGAAGCTTTACTGAACACATCCGTGAAATCTTGATATGGAGGAGGTGGAACATCAGACGACCTGGGGGAGGAAGAACAGACAGGCAATACTTTAAACAAACATGTCTCTGCACAGGAGGAACCCCATGCCAGGATTTGCGTAGTCGTCCAATCAATTGTAGGATTGTGAAGACGGAGCCATGGAAGGCCCAGGACCACAGGATGTGTGGCTCTTGGAATCACTAAAAGTGAAATAAGTTCGGAATGAAGAACTCCCACTCTCAGACGAACTGGTAGAGTCCTTAGAGCAATAACAGTATCAAAAATTTTACTGCCATCCACGGCAGTTAAGGAAAAGGAGGAAGGAAGTCTCTCGGTGGGTAGGGACCACCGTTTAACATAGGCTTCAGTAATAAAGTTCCCAGCTGCTCCGGAATCAAGGAGAGCAATGACGTTCCGATAACGTTGAGCAACTTGAAGCGAGACTGGGAGATTACAATCATGAGGAGATGGAGAGGAGATCATTACTCCTAGCCGGCCCTCTCCTGGGCGAGCTAGGGTTTGGAGTTTTCCCGGACGTTCGGGACAGGCATTGATGGTGTGAGACGGAGCTGCACAGTAAAGACAAAGAGACTCAGAGAGACGTCTTTGGCGCTCAGCAGGAGTTAAACGGGAACGGCCAATTTGCATGGGCTCATCTTTAGATGGTGACAGTTGACGAGGAGGAGGAGCAGAAGATTTTGGAGCAGATGATCTTCCACGCTCAGTTGCTCTCTCTCTGAAACGTAAATCAACTTTCGTGCAGAGTGAGATTAGCTCATCTAACTTAGAAGGTAAGTCTCTGGTAGCTAACTCATCTTTAATAAGCTCAGATAAGCCATGCCAGAATGCAGCATACAGGGCCTCGTCGTTCCATGCCAGTTCGGATGCCAGGATCTGGAACTGTATCAGATATTGTCCTACAGTACGTGACCCCTGGCGTAAACGGAGAATCTCGGATGAAGCTGAGGTTACCCGGCCTGGCTCGTCGAAGATGCGCCTGAATGTTGACACGAATGCAGTGTAAGAAGATAGCAGGGTGTCGGACCTCTCCCATAACGGTGATGCCCAGTCAAGGGCGGAGCCACTGAGAAGAGAGATGATGTAGGCAATTTTTGTACGGTCACTGGGAAAATTGCCAGGTTGTAGCTCAAACTGAATCTCACACTGGTTGAGAAATCCCCTGCAGAATCTTGGAGATCCGTCAAATTTTGCTGGCGTTGGAAGATGAAGACGTGGAGCAGAAATGGGTAAGGTGGGTGGGGTTATAGCTGGAGTCACTGTGGTTGACGCACCAGATGCGCCTGATCCACGGAGAGTTGTCTGAATCCCATCCAGCCGAGTAGAGAGATCCTGGAGACAGCGGATGATGTGGCCCTGTGCAGCCTCCTGATGTTCTAGTCGGGCTGCCAGTTCTTGCATCGGCCTGGCCGCTTGATCCTGGTCTCCGGCTGGATTCATTAGGTCAGTGCTTACTGTCACAACTGAGGGCCTGAGCTGACGGGAGGCAGCCTCAGTTGTAGGGGCTGAGATGTACCGGAACCTGGGAGGTTGTATCAGACCCCTGGACATGTAAGTAACATGAATAATAACTGCCCGAAGGCGTGACCACGACAACTTAGATAAAAGTCAATGATGTTTATTATGACAACTCCGCAACACAGCAGCAGTAAAAGAAAACGTAAAAGTCAGCAAATAATAAATACAGTTCCTGGGTACTACAGGATGGCAGGAGCCACAGGGCACTGGTAGTGTGAGATAGTTCTTATGATCTTCTAGATGGAAAGTCCTTACCAGGCCCGACTGTAGCAATGGAGATAACCCAGGATTGTGCCAGCTGGTGTTCCAGGAAAAGCTGGGTTGCTGAAGGTAAAACAGCTGCTGTGGATACTGGCTGGAACCAGACTGTTGTTAGCACGGAGTGGATACTGGCTGGAACCAGTTAAATAATAAATGAACTTGGGAGCGATGAAATATGAACTGAAATGTAGAACTTGAGAGCGGAGAAATAATAATACCGGTGGAGAGTGGTAAAGTGTAGAAAGGACACCGGCCCTTTAAGGGAAGCTGTACTCTGCTGGAAGCTGAGCTGGAAGCAGGTAATGTTGTAGCTGGAAACAGATGAATCCACAATGGATTGGAGAGTCAGGCTACACCGCAGGTGGAATGCTGGTGCGGGTCTCTATGGTGGAAGTCTTGAGACAGGAGCTGGAACCTGGAAGACAATCACAGGAGAGAGACAAACAGGAACTAGGTTTGACAACCAAAGCACTGACGCCTTCCTTGCTCAGGCACAGTGTATTTATACCTGCAGCAAGGAAGGGATTGGCTAGGCAATTATGCAGATTAACAATACTGACAACAGATTGGAGGAAATGATCAGCTGACAGAATCCAAGATGGCTGCGCCCATGCAGACACTTGGAGGAAAGTTTGGTTTGTAATCCATGTGGTAATGAAAACAGTAATGGCGGCGCCGGCCACTGGAGACAGGAGACGCCAGGCTGACAAGTGCACATCCAACCACGCGGACACAGCGGAGGCCGCGGCTGACGTAATCGCCACTCTGACACTCTGCATGCAGAAGCTCAGGGACGGCGGCGGAGGCCGCGGGAGACGCCATGCCAGATGTAATAAGGCGTTACTGTGACAGCGTCTCAGAGAGACAGGAGAGGATGCAGGAATGTGAACATTAGGATAACAGATGGGATCCGGTCCTGGAGCGCTGAGCCAGCCTTAGGAGGCATCTGATGGGTAAGAAATGGCGTCCAGATACCCGGATCGTGACACCCCCATTCCAACCAAATGACCCATTTGTCACACCAGTAGGCAGCTTTTCCACTAACATGGGTGTTTCTAGCACAATCGGGACAACTTTGGGCAGATCAGGGAAAGGGGCTCATTATTTCCCAAATTTGCATGTCTACATGTCAGGTATGTTTCGGATACAGTAGGAGTGTCCATCAAAGGATTCCCCATCATTTAAGACCTTCAACACTTTCCATCGATGGCAGGGAACCACAGATGGAAAACCATGGATGGTTGAACCATCAATGGGCATCCCTAATTGGTGAACCAGAAACGCAGTATATGTGGGAGGAGCATCACACGGGGTGGGGTGTGACTGAGAGCTGGGCTGTATCCTGTAGTGTGCTCAGGCAATAAGTTTTCCCCTCTATGGAGCTGTGACGCAGAACCAGTGAGCTGTGTTACAATTGGGGAGCAGTATCAAACCTAGGAGAGATAAAGTGGAGAGAGATAAAGTACCAGCCAGGCAGTGTCTAACTGCCATGTTACAGGCTGCTTGAAAAATGACAGGAGCTGATTGGCTGGTTCTTTATCTCTCTCCACTTTGTGGGTCATTCCGAGTTGATCGCACTCTGCCGATTTTCGCAGTGCAGCGATCAGGTTACTACTGCGCATGCACCGCAATGCGCACGCGTGTCGTATGGGTACAAACAGCATCGTTGCTGTGCAGTGCTTCTAGCGATGAATCCATTCGCACAGCCGATCGCAAGGAGATTGACAGGAAGAAGGCATTTATGGGTGTCACTGTCAACTGACCGTTTTCAGGGAGTGGTAGGGAAAACGCAAGCGTGTCCAGGCGTTTGCAGGGCCGGTGTCTGACGTAAATTCTGGGACCGGACAGGCTGAAGTGATCGCAAGGGCTGAGTAAGTCCAGAACTACTCTGAAGCTGCAAAACACTTTTTAGCCCCGCTCGGCAGCACAGGCGATCGCACACTTGCAAAGCAAAAATACACTTCCCGACTATGCGTTTGCACAGCTGCAAAAAGTAGCCAGCGACAGTCAACTCAGAATGAGGGCCTTTATCTCTAAGGTTCGATACATCTGCCCACAGCCGTCTTTTCGTATGGGCTCAATGGGTAGTTGTCCAAGGGTCCCAGGAGTATAAGGACTCTAGGCTGATAGTTAAGGGTCCCTTTTTCCAGGGGTACCAGATTTTTAAAACCGGCCTTGGGGCACTGGAGATATCCGACTTCAAAGCAGTGGTCCCCATCCAAACCTGTTAATTGCTCTTCCCAGCCAGATATCTCGGGTTCTGTCTGAGGATATACTCCAAAATCTGGGACTCTCTCCTTTCGATGGACACGGGCATCTTGTCTCTACTATGCCCAGAACCTGAGATATCAGCCTTCCAGCAGCTGGTCCCTGCTCCAGCTCCACACGCCTAATGTGCAGTTTTATACATTCATTAGTGGATTGCTCTGACTCCTGAACTCTGATCCCCAAGTCCCCAGTACCTCCTGAACTCTGTATTTCCAGGAACTGGAGATATCTGCAGTCAAGCAAGCTGCTCTCCCACTGGAAAATGATGAATATTAAGCCCACTCCACTATCCACCCCTGCCCTGCGTATTAAACACCCCCTACCACCCTGGAAGTCATGTATCGGCGCCCCTTCATTCAGCCCAATGCCCCCTTCTACAGTTTAGTGTTCTCCCTCCCACCCCATCTCCCACCATCTGTGCAGTAAAGGAGGGATTATCAGAAATTACTGCTCCAGGTCCTACACGCTGAGCGGAAGATAGAACACCCCCCACCATCCCCGAAACATCAAAGCTGCTGCTGACAGCACACCCCACCCCTACAGCTGGAGGTTGGGTAGGGGCCCCAGTGCATTGCTTTGCCAAGGGGCCTACACTGCTGTTAAGACGGCCCTGCATCTCCCCCCATATATGTATGTAGTTGATGAATGGACCATTGTGTGCGAGCAATAAGTCAGAGAATCAGACCATTGGGCTTACAGTGTAAAGCTGCTGAACTTGAAGCATCTTTCATTGTTGCTCTGTTGTCACAGCTAGCATTCTGCTCCTTCTGTATAACAATGACTTCCTTTCCCTCCACGTGTTTTGCAAATATAAAGCAACACGGAAAAAGAGCGTGTACAAATGATCCCTGAAACTGTGATATGAATTATGCATACGGCGAAGGAGCCACGCTGCCCATAGGTTCCATTTCTCTCCAACTGTCACTCGGCAGCCAAGCAGCATATATCTAACTGATTGCGGTGCAGATGTACAGTATGCATCTTACCTAATTGCTATGCAGCCGTACGACATGCACCGAGCCTCAGTAACTGCAATGCAGCATGCATCTGAGCTTAAATCCAAGCTCCCTGCTTCAGTTCAATCCACAGCCGGCCGTCCATACTGTCATGTGGCTAACGGGAGGAATGCCCATAGGTGTGTGCTACAGTAGAAAGTGCTATATGCGATTGTGGGCCTCATTCAGAGTTGTACACTGATACTGCCGCAACTTGTGATCCTGTATTTAGTTAAAGAGGCTAATTCATGTTTGTACTCAAATGCAATTGCGATTCTCTAGGCTATGTAATTACTAATGTTAGCCTGCAAGCTCCGCCCCCTCCCTCTGTGCTTAGACTCAGGAGAGACGTCATGACGTCTCTCCCAGCCTGCCTCCAGCACACACACAGTGCCCTGGAAGGAGCCGCAGCACTGTGTTCCGGCGGAAGAGCCCGGAAGCGGAGCAGACAGGCCGATTGGACAATCCACCTCAACCCCCAGCAGCAGGTGCAGCACTGCAATATAGTACATGTGCACCTGACAGTGTCTGTACTCCCACCCTGCAGGTCAGTGCCCTAATTCAGTCTCACAGAGGGGAGGAGGAGGGGTTTCTGGCTCTACCTGGCGTAATGTGTATATGTGCTCTACCTGGTGTAATGTGTATAAGTGTTCTACCTGGCGGAATGTGTATAAGTGCTCTACCTGGTGTAACGTGTATAAGTGTTCTGCCTGGCGTAATGTGTATAAGTGCTCTACCTGGTGTAATGTGTATAAGTGTTCTACCTGGTGTAACGTGTATAAGTGCTCTACCTGGTGTAACGTGTATAAGTGTTCTACCTGGTGTAACGTGTATAAGTATTCGACCTGGTCTAATGTGTATAAGTGCTCTACCTGGTGCAACATGTATAAGTGCTCTACCTGGTGTAACGTGTATAAGTGTTCTACTTGGCGTAATGTGTATAAGTGCTCTATGTGTAAAAGGGGCTCTACCTGGCATAATGCGTATAAGTGCTCTGCCTGGTGCAACATGTATAAGTATTCTACCTGGCGTAATGTGCATAAGTGCTCTACCTGGTGAAATGTGTATAAGTGCTCTACCTGGCGTAATGTGCATAAGTGCTCTACATGGTGTAATGTGTATAAGTGCTCTACCTGGTGTAATGTGTATAAGTGTTCAACCTGGTGTAACATGTATAAGTGCTCTACCTGGTGTAATGTGTATAAGTGTTCTACCTGGCGTAATGTGTATAAGTGCTCTATGTGTAAAAGGGGCTCTACCTGGTGTAATGTGTATAAGTGCTCTACCTGGTGTAACATGTATAAGTGTTCTACCTGGTGTAACGTGTATAAGTGCTCTACCTGGTGTAACGTGTATAAGTGTTCTACTTGGTGTAATGTGTATAAGTGCTCTACCTGGTGTAACATGTATAAGTGTTCTACCTGGTGTAATGTGTATAAGTGCTCTACCTGGTGTAATGTGTATAAGTGTTCTACCTGGTGTAATGTGTATAAGTGTTCTACCTGGTGTAATGTGTATAAGTGCTCTACCTGGTGTAACATGTATAAGTGTTCTACCTGGTGTAACGTGTATAAGTGTTCTTCTTGGTGTAACGTGTATAAGTGTTCTACCTGGTGTAATGTGCATAAGTGCTCTACCTGGTGTAATGTGTATAAGTGTTCTACCTGGTGTAATGTGTATAAGTGTTCTACCTGGTGTAATGTATATAAGTGTTCTACCTGGTGTAATGTATATAAGTGTTCTAACTGGCGTAATGTGTATAAGTGCTCTACCTGGTGTAATGTGTATAAGTGCTCTATGTGTAAAAGGGGCTCTACCTGGTGTAATGTATATGTGTTCTACCTGGTGTAATGTATATGTGTTCTACCTGGTGTAACATGTATAAGTGTTCTACCTGGTGTAACGTGTATAAGTGCTCTACCTGGTGTAACGTGTATAAGTGTTCTTCTTGGTGTAACGTGTATAAGTGTTCTACCTGGTGTAATGTGTATAAGTGCTCTACCTGGTGTAATGTGTATAAGTGCTCTACCTGGTGTAATGTATATAAGTGTTCTACCTGGCGTAATGTGTATAAGTGCTCTACCTGGTGTAATGTGTATAAGTGTTCTACCTGGTGTAATGTGTATAAGAGCTCTATGTGTAAAAGGGGCTCTACCTGGTGTAATGTGTGTAAGTGGCGCTACTGTGTGGTGTAATTTGAATAATGGAGACTACTGTGCAGCGTAATATGAATTGCCATATTTTGTGGCCATGCCCCTTCCCCATGAAGCCACGCCCCTATATTATTGCAAATATGGGGGGGGGGGTGCCGATGCCATTTCTTGCATGGGTTAAATACGGGATCCCGGCAGACTGAATACTAACAACGGGATCCCGACCGCCAGAATGCCGGCAGGGTGGGTGAGCACAATGAAGCCCCTTGCGGGCTCACTGCTCTCACCACGCAGCGGGCTCGCCACAGGTTCTATTCCCAGTCCATGGGTGTCATGGACACCCGGGAGTGGGAATAGCTGTGCGGCGCTACTAGCATTCTGGCGGTCGGGATCCTGGCGTCGGTATTCTGACTGCCAGGATTACGACAGCCGGGATCCTGACTACATCCCTCTTGCACACAGCGCTAAAATGTCTAGTTACGGCACTGGCAAGCTCAATCCAAATTGCGTACACATTAGCGGACTATTCAGTAACAGTTGCAGATTCTGCTAAAAAACACGCCCACAAAACGCCATCTTTCCTCCCCTAAACGCTGGCTTCCTGTCAATCAAAATGTGATTGCACTGAAGCACAATGCGTTCGCAGAAATAATCGCAAATCTCGGGTGCGCATGCGCAATGCAAACGCTGCGCATGTGCCATCATTCGATATTCATCCGGATTGCGTTTTTTCTATTTTGCGCTCCATGCTTAATAGGGTCCTATAGGGGGGCTTATTCTGAGTTATTAGCAAACCGAAAAAGCACACTAATGGGCTAAACCATGCTGCACTGCAGGTGGGGCAGATCGAACATACACACAGCACAGCCTCTTTCTGCGTTGAAGTTTGGTCTCCTCTCAGTCTCCAGGCCTTTGCAGTCTCGTCATTCAGAGCTGGACTCTAATACAGTCACAGCTGCGATCCCGTACACTGCGGATGCGCAATACGCTAATGCTGTAGCCAACTGGAAATGTATCGACGCGCCTATCGGCGGCCCCACAGATCCAAGCAACTGTGTACAAATGCGCAGTGATGGCCGAAGACCCTTCAATAACCGCAGAATGGGCTCAGGAAGCGAGACGCTGGCGACATGCATATGGGATCGCAGTTGTAGGCGGAGACTGGCTTCAAAAATAGTTGCGACACTCATTTTGTCGCCACTCCCAGTTACCTCCCCAAAGTGCTCCCTGACTGTCAATCGCTTTGCTAAGAAATCCTCGCTGCAAGCGGCATCGCTAAGGTACTTTGGCGCGTATGGGCGCATATGCAGTCAGCTCTGTAAATATCAGTACTGCACAATCTTTGAATCAGGCCAGTTATCCGAATGCAATCCTGACGTTCACGTAGTTTAACCACAAGGCTGGCGCAAGTTTTGATGCTGCGGTGTGGTCTACGGACGCTATAAGTGCATGTACACCAGGTAAGGAGCTTGTGAACAGACGCTGGCGCATGTGCGGTCACAATACAAAGCTATGGGGTACATGTAATAGCCTGTGAGTTACAGCCGCGAGATTTCAGCGATTTGACCCATAGATTTAAAGCGTCAATAATTAAAAAAGGCAAAACCTTAGATTAGCGACAGAGGATTGCAGCGAGGACTTAGACGCAGTGTGACTGACAGACAGGGGGCAGGATGTATTATGATGCTGTGATCATTTCGGAATGGGATCATGCTGAATTTGAGATCCATCAGCCGGTACTTTGCCAGTATTAATCATTGGGGGTCATTCCGAGTTGTTTGCTCGCAAGCTGCTTTTAGCAGCTTTGCACACGCTAAGCCGCCGCCTACTGGGAGTGAATCTTAGCTTATCAAAATTGTGAACGAAAGATTAGCAGAATTGCGAATAGACACTTCTTAGCAGTTTCAGAGTAGCTCCAGACTTACTCGGCAACTGCGATCAGTTCAGTCAGTTTCGTTCCTGGTTTGACGTCACAAACACTCCCAGCGTTCGCCCAGACACTCCTCCCTTTCTCCAGCCACTCCCGCGTTTTTCCCAGAAACGGTAGCGTTTTTTCGCACACACCCATAAAACGGCCAGTTTCTGCCCAGAAACACCCACTTCCTGTCAATCACATTACGATCACCAGAACGAAGAAAAAACCTCGTAATGCCGTGAGTAAAATACCTAACTGCATAGCAAATTTACTTGGCGCAGTCGCACTGCGGACATTGCGCATGCGCATTAGCGACTAATCGCTCCGTTGCGAGAAAAAATACAGAGCGAACAACTCGGAATGACCCCCTTTGTCTGATTGTTCCTGATCCCACTGTGGTGACAGCTTGTCACTGCGATCCTCAGCAGCTCCGTAGCAGCTTCTTCTGGGCATGTGCGGTCCATCAGCTGTTTATGTTCTGCGCAGTAGTATCTCGGCGCCATAACATTCAGTGGTGCAGCCACGGTGGCAGGTCTGTTTCATGCTGATGCTGGTTCCTCACATATATTAATACCCTAAATAGATAAACAAATTAAAATGCTTAACCTTTTAGCAAAGAAAACAAACAAAATAAAAGCCACACATTTAATTACCTTGTAATAAATAAGGGGGTAATTCCGACCTGATCGCTAGCAGGCTACTTTTAGCACTGCTGCGATCAGGTAGTCGCCGCCTACAGGGGAGGGGGGATTCGCTGTCGGGGCTGCGATCCACTGTGCAGAGACTGCACAAGCAAAAAGTTTGTGCAGTCTCTGCACAGCTCAATTCTTACTCACCTGCTGCGATCATCCTTCCTGGAGCTGACGTCAGAATCCCTCCCTCCTGACGTCCGGACACACCTGCGTTTTCTTCAGCACTCCCAGAAAACGGTCAATTGCCACCCCCGGCCGGCCTCTTCCTATCAATCTTCTTGCGTTCGCAGCCGCAAACGCTTTCTTCATTATTCTCGCCGCTGCCCGGTGACGGCCATCATCAGGCAGCGACGCGCCTGGCATTGCCGCTGACGCGCAGTTCTGACCTGTATGAAACGCTTTTCATAACCCTTTAAATCCCACGGCTGCGAAAAACTGCAGCGTGCAAACGGGTCGGAATGACCCCCTAAGTACACTGCCGTCAGAAAACCGGGACGACAGCATTGGTAAATCATAGCACATCACACCCAGGGAGCATCTGTGGGAGGTAACGGGGGTTTGGCGAGTGAAAGGTATAATAAGAGGTGCTGAAACTTGTAGTGCCACATAGACAATACGCAGGTGCACAATCTAAACACTAAGAGCACCGGCAATCAGAACAATTATAATAACCTCCGCTGCAATTTAACTTGGAGTTAAATTTAGATTCTTAACATCATTTTTGCCCCAAAAATATGGACCTACCTAACATGGCCAGGTGACCTTACCAGGTGAGTCCCTAACGCTCCCAATGTTTTCAGTTGTATGGTTGATGTTACATTGATGTGTTTTTGTACGCAAGCGGCGGTTCTGCAGCTCCGCCTGTGACTATTACCATATTTTCACATCCGCCTCTGAAAAGGGCCTTAGGGGGCGATTCAGTGATAGACGCGCGTCTGTACGTGCGCAACCCTTCTCATTGCAGCCGCTTCCTGGAGGGAAGCGGCCACAAGGTGAATGACAGCAGCAGGCATTCAGGAGGCGGCGTTTCAGCGTCAAAACATGGCGTGTTGGCAGCGTTTTCGGGGTAGATGTGTGATGTCACACGCAGCCGCTCCGAAAACAAAATGGCGCTGGACCACCTGCCGGCGCAGCTATGCTGCGCAGGCACGGGTCAATTTCTAATTGATGCGTCCACAATTAAATTGCGGAAGCATCGTGAGACGGCGCCACACACACGCTTGGTGGCCTTGCCCTGTTCTGGGCGGCCCCCAGCGTGTGAGGAGATAGGGAAGCAAGATCTGCGCCCATCTCTGAATAACCCCCTGTCAAAGTCAGAAAAATGTCTCAATGCACGTTGCCATATTTGCACCGCACACTGGTCCGCGCTGCGCGTGCATGCGCTCTCCCGTGGATTCGCATACCCGCAATAACGTGCACTCGCAGGCGCGGTATGCGTATTTACGGTAGAGTTTATGTAGTCGTAGCATGCGACTCATTCGTTACAAATGTTCACAATTAATGTAGTTTATAGATCATGGTCCCTTTGATAGATTCTGAAAGTTTGGTTAAAATACAATGTCCCAGAGCTGAGGAATCCCTCTTTATATCGTACAAAGGGTCTAACAGGAATCATACAGCAGTGTTTGGTACCCATCGGAAGAGTATTTAATTAGCAATATTCCGGTGTTGGTTTGGAGCGTATTAATCGCTCGTGCGAATAGTTATGGACATAAGAAGTTTATGTCCATTTCTATTATTTACACATACTCAGGTATGCGGCGGGAAACCCAGTTTCCCACCCACCTGAGCTGTTGGAAATCGTCACAGCCCACCTGTATGAATCACCCTATGACCTTTTGTTATGATACAGGGCCGAATTCCTTCGGCCAATGGACAATGGGATTGTAGGACCAGGAGATTGCATTGTGTGTGGGGCATAAATAGGCAGGCCGACCACATCCAGCTCTCACTCTCTCATCAACGGTTATCTGCTGATAGCCGGGAGCTGGATATCGAGGCGCAGGCGATCATACCCTTTGTGCGTAAGTTTCTCTCCGTTATCATTGTCTTTCTGTGAGCCAATTTCTCTCATCTCATCTCTCTCTCTCTCTCTCTCTCTCTCTGTTCTGTTCTCTCATATCTCCCCTAGACTAGGCTAGTATTGTATTGTATTAGATAGTATTGTATTGTATTGCATTTAGGTCAGTGTAGTATTGTCTTTTTGTATTTATTGTTTAGTTCTGTGGTTAGGAAGTCTCTGTTATATTGTAGTGTATCATTTGTACTGTTATCCCCATTTACAAGTATATTAGATATAATACAGTCAATAGGCTTTGGAACCTAAACCAGCATCTGTGTATTTCCTATAGTGTTAAGTGTTCACTTGAGCGTCGGTGACGCTCAAGCAGCTTTGTAGTTAGTCAGGTTACACAAGGTTGCACTTACACCCTGTACTCACATTAAGGTATTCTTTGTATTTCATTGGTATAAGGTTTTAACATAAAGGTATAGTGTTGTGAGCGTCTGCATCGCTGGTGACCTCCTCGTGGTCTCGAGCGTAAGCTACGCCATAGCGAATCATTACCCTAGACATAACCAATAACGTGTCCTGTGATCGCTGGGCCGTGAGCGAACGTGACGCTTGAGCGTCTCGCCTACGGCTGAGCGATCGTTACGCAACTAGCGTACCATTACGGTACTTCTTAAGTAAACAGCGTACAGTGTTCTTAGCTTCATAAAGGGTTGTTATACGACAAAGGAATTTAGCATTGTCAATTGGGGACTCGTCCTATCCTTCTCATATCTGCACTAGGTAGATCAGCAGACATTATCCCTCCAGCAAAGGGTGGGAGGTTGTCTCACAGTGCTGACGGGATAAGCGTCTGCTTCGCTTAGATAAAGAATGCTGAAGGAATCCGGGAACCGGAAGTAAGAACAAAACGCTTGTGTCTTTTAAAAACTGTTTATTTCTCTTCTGTCTTGCGTATACACGCACGCATACATATATCTGCATTTCTGTTTCATTTTCGTATATCACTATTCCTGTTTGCCAATTTTATAGTTGATAGAAAGTGCTAAAAAGAGATTTGCTGTTATTTCATAGTAGAGGTGATAGTTAAAGTATAGAACAAACACACGGTTTGTCTGAGATACAAGGCAGTCAGTGTGGATTGCGGTAGATGATCAGGGATCATTTACATTGATAAAAATATATTGTGTTACGGTGGATCCTTTGCATTGCATACACGTGTCGCTAACAAAGACTAGCGTACGCAATCCAAAAGGCAGACGCACGCAGCGTTCATTACGCAACGTAGCGTCCGGTTACGCCCACGTAGCTCAAGTTGTGATAAAGTGAAGTAACGCAAAGGCGATAATTAACGCACAGCGGTAGATAACGCGAAGCGGTAAATAACGCAAATCTATTTTTGGAAAATCTGAAATTTAGTTTAACAGATCCTGCTCCTAATTGGTAACACTTTTGGCCTAAAGACAATTTCTGCGCAGAAATAGATATAGAAACAAAAGTGTACATGTGTTGAGTGAGTGTGTTTTGTATACAAAAGTTTATATAACTTTAAGGTGGAACCAAAAGGAAAGCCGGGTACTCGTCAAGGGACATACGTGTAAGTGACATATACGGTGGCCAGGGAGGCATCCCTGGTTAAATAATATTTGAGCATTAGAGTATAGCGGACCATAAGGTAACGAGACCAGGAGGTCATAAGGTAACAAGACCAGGAGGTCATAAGGTAACAAGACCAGGAGGTCGTAAGGTAAAAGGTCCGCTATAAAAGTCCAGTGGCACAACGCCTGGGGTGTTGGTGCAGAACCCATATAGGCCACAAGCTCTGGCTGAAGGAATCGCAGCCGGAAACATAGATTCCATTGATCTTTCAGTACATGACAAGTAGTGCTCGTATACTGAACGATTGGACCGCACGTTATTGTGTGCAGTAGTTAGTAATCTGACCTAATACCATTAGAGTAAAGTGGTCACAAACGCTATCTGTACATTCTGACGTGATTTGTGTAATTTTTTATTTTTGGAAGGGAAGTTCGCTGGTCACTCAGGAACTATCTAACAACCCCAACTTTACTGGAAAGAGTAAGTGTCCTGCGGGTAACCCTCATATGTTCCAGTAAATAAAGGTTCACAGGGGCCCTAGGTTGGGTACAGCAGCTCTGGTTACAGTGATTGCAGTACTGGCCAACGTGGGCGAGAAGTAAGTGGGGTACTTGATAAACCACCACCGCCGGCCTGCCCAAGGACATCTTGGTTTGTTTGTAAGGGTTCGCTGAAAGCCTTGATATTCAAGGAGGAATAAGCAACGCCTGCAGATTATGGGGGCCATTTGTTCAGGTAGGGGGCGATCAACCCTGGTTCAGGTTGATTCTGTGAACCGACCAGTTGGGTCGGCACGATATGTAATGTGTGAAAAATATGGAATTCACACCGAATCTTTATGTGATGAATGGGAGAGAATGACTGTACAAGACAGGGACAAATTCCCAAGAATAGGTAGCTTTAGTCCAGAAGTGTTACAAAATTTAAGGAGGAGGATATGTCTCGTAAAATCAGCAAAGAGACGAATTCAGCATCATGATTATTTACAGTTATGGCACCAGGAAGGTGAGATACAGAGAGGTTTGGCTCTGGCGGCAGGATCTGGGGCAGTCAGGAAGTTGATTGCCACAGCTCCTCCTCCACCATACATTGCAGGAGAGAAGTTGATTGCGGAGAGAAACGCACTGGGTTGTAAAACACAAACTCTTAGTAACACTGTAAATGTTAATGATGTTAACCAAATAACTCATGCAAGTATTAACCCGTGCAAGATGTACCCTGTTTTGAACCTTCCTCAGGAGTGTGATCAAGAAGACGATTCAGCAACAATTTCAGCTCTCTCTCTTGCAGCCACCATAGCAGAGACCACAGTAGGCACAGCGACACCCACGAGATTAGTGAAAGCCCCTAGCGGAGGGATAGGTGAGGTCGTGTCAACGGGTAAGTACGGCACCATGCACTACACTGAAACAATTGTACCACAACAAGCTGTAGAATCTACACAGGAAGAGGCTGTTAGAATTGCTCCTGTAAGGGTAATAGCAGTTCCCAATGGAAAAACAGATGTGTCTGGAGCCACTCCCATAAGGAACATTGCCATGTACACTCCATTTTCCAGAATGGAATTAAGAACAATAGTGTCCGAATTTCCTGACCCCAGGAAGGATTTAGTTGCTAGCCAAAAATACATCAGGGATCTAGGTAACACTGTAGAACCCAACAACAAGGATTGGCAGATACTGCTAAGAGCTTGTTTACCTTCCAATGTTGATGCAACTCAGTTTTTAGCTGATTGTGCATTGGATAAAGATGTACCGCTTACAGACGTGTACAACAAGGATAATGTAAAAAGGATAAATTTACAGCTAAAGGAGTATTTCCCAGCCGTTGTTAAATGGAATAAAATATTTTCCATTAAGCAAAAGGAGTCCGAAACGGCAACAGAATATTTTCACCGGGCACTATTAGAAATGGCAAAGTACACTGGTATAGAAGACATTAAGACCAACCCAAACCATCGGGAAGTAGCAGTATCTGTACTGATGGATGGTTTAAAGGAAACATTAAAGACTAGGGTTCAGACCACGCAACCGTGCTGGCGAGGTCTGTCAGTGTCCGGCTTGAGAGAGGCTGCTATTGATCACGACAGAAACATCACTAGGCACAGGGAATCGCAAAGTGATAAGTTGATGTCCGTAAGTATACAGGCGCTGACCACAAGGCAGCCTGCGTATGTACCACCGAATCCTGTGGGTAAGGCAAGTGTAATAACATGTTTTTCTTGTAACAGACCGGGACACTTTGCACGAGAATGTAGAACAAAGAATGTACAAAGATCTTTTCAACCCCCTAGACAACAACACAACACACGACATTGGGAGCAGGGTCCACAGAGGCGGAGTTTTGAGCCACATACAGGGTAAACAAAAAGATATCCCCCGAACAGAGATTGGCATGCCTCTGGTAGTTCCCAGCTAACTCCCTCACAAGTAGTTGCTGCCAGCGGGATTCAGGGAGGTCAGCATACCCAATAGGGGTGTGGCCATACCTGTAATCTGCAGCCAGTTAAGTTGATTGCTAGTCTTGGAAACGAACCAGAAATTGCAATCAATGTAGCTGGTAAAACTTTAAACTTTCTTGTAGACACAGGGGCGGCCAAGTCAGTGATAAATTCGACAGTGGGCATGAGAACCACTGGTAGGACAATTCCAGCCATGGGAGTAACAGGAGTAGTCCAGCACTACCCTGTTAGCAAACCAGCCGAGATTACAATAGGGCCTTTGCATACCAAGCATTCCTTTTTGCTGGCTGCATCGGCACCAACTAATCTCCTGGGGAGAGACTTACTATGTAAAATGGGTTGCGTCATTTATTGTACTCCTGAAGGTGTATTCTTGGACATTCCTGAGAATCACGCTCAGGAAGTACGAGACATGTTAGACTCCCCATCAAAATTAATGTCACATTCCATTATGACAAATAGGAATCCATCCCAAGTAGAAGAGATGATATCTCAGATACCAGAGTCGCTTTGGACAAAAGATGGACAGGACACTGGATTAATGGCAAACGTAGCTCCAGTAGTTGTGCAAGTAAAAGATGGTAGGATAGCTCCAAAAATCCCACAGTATCCTCTGAAGCCAGAGGTGGAGCTAGGAGTTTTTCCCGTAATAGAGCGCTTGCTACAACAGGGCATTCTAGTAAGAACGTCCAGCACTGCAAATAGTCCCATCTTCCCTGTTAAAAAGAGTGGGGGGAGGGGTTACAGGCTAGTGCAGGATCTAAGGGGGATTAACAAAATAGTTGAGAGTCAGTTCCCCGTAGTGCCAAATCCAGCTGTCATCCTAATGCAAATTCCTCCCACTGCCAAATTTTTCACTGTTATTGACCTCTGCTCCGCTTTCTTTTCGGTACCTCTGCACCCTGACAGCCAATATTTGTTTGCATTCACATACAGAGGAGTCCAATACACGTGGACTCGGTTACCCCAAGGTTTCATAGATAGTCCAAGTATATTTTCTCAGGCTTTGCATGATTGTTTACAGTCTTTCCAACCAGACAGTGGATCAGTATTGATACAGTATGTGGACGATTTATTACTGTGTTCAGATTCACTGGAAGCATCTCTGAAGGATACGAAACAGCTCCTGTTTCATCTTTCAGACACAGGTCACAAGGTTTCCAAAGACAAGTTGCAATTATGCCAAGCTAAGGTAAAATATTTGGGACACTGTCTAACACAAGGACTGAGACACCTGACCGCTGATAGAATCCAAGCCATTAGAGACATGACACTGCCACAAACCCAACAACAGATCAGGACGTTTTTAGGAATGTGTGGGTATTGCCGTAATTGGATCCCAGGGTTTTCCATATTGGCGCTACCTTTGCAGGAAATGGTCTCTTCAAACAAACCTGATCGGATTTCGCATACAGACGAATCTGAAACAGCATTTGAGAGACTCAAACAGTGCCTAACGCAGGCACCAGCACTAGGTATGCCAGACTATGGGAAACCCTTTGAACTATACGGAACAGAAAGTGCTGGGTGCGCAGCAGGTGTACTAACACAAAAACACGGTGACGCCAGCAGGCCAATTGCATACTACAGCGCCCAGCTAGACACGGTAGCGCGATCCCTCCCCACATGCTTGCGTAGCGTTGCGGCGATAGCATTGCTAGTGACGAAAAGCGAAGATGTCGTGCTAGGCCACAACCTCACAATCCATACACCGCATGCGGTATCTGCCTTATTGAATTCTGCCCAAACCAGACACGTCTCATCAGCAAGGTTTACAAGATGGGAATTGGCATTAATGGCCCCAGTAAACATCACCATAAGGAGATGCAGCGCATTAAATCCTGCAACATTTCTCCCAGGTGTGCCTGGTCAGACACAAAGGGTGGAAGGTGAGAGTGATGGGGAAGGAGGATTTAATGCAAAGGAAGATACACATGATTGTATGGAATATTTGACCCAAAATTTTACCGCAAGGCCTGACATCAGTGACAATCCACTGAAAGATGCAGAACTCACGTTCTACACGGACGGTAGTTGTCACAGACAGTCAGACTCGGGAGACTTGTGTACTGGATACGCAGTCGTAGATGACCAAGACACCATAGAAGCGGAACCGCTAGGCCCACCTCACTCAGCCCAGGTTGCTGAACTGGTCGCCCTAACCAGAGCATGTGAATTGGCTAAGGGTAAGTCAGCCAATATCTACACCGATTCCAGATACGCGTTCGGGGTAGTCCATGATTTCGGAGCCCTATGGCGGCTCAGAAATTTCATGACGGCAGCTGGTACACCGATAGCGCATGCAGCTCACATAAAAAGGCTTCTAACAGCGATACAGGAACCCGACAGAGTGGCTGTTATCAAATGTAAAGCACATACATATAGCCAAGACCCAGTATCCCTTGGTAACAGCCGAGCAGACGAAGCTGCAAAGCTTGCAGCTGCTACCCCCACACGGACAGACACCACACAGTTGATGGTATTTAATACCATCAACACACAGAAGTTGTGTGAGATGCAGAATTTGTGTTCCACACAGGAAAGAGCAGTCTGGAAGGCAAAGGGATATGGCCAGGAGTCCTCAGGGCTCTGGACGGATGGACATGGTAAACCAGTGGCCCCCAGGGCATACCTTCCATGTCTGGCTGAAGCAGCTCACGGGCTGACTCATCTAGGCAAGGAGGGGATGTGCAAATTGGTAAGAGCATACTGGTGCGCCCCAGGATTCTCCTCTCATGCAGGTAAAAGAGCAATGTCATGCCTTACCTGTCTGAGAAAGAATATTGGAAAAGCAATACCTACAGAACCATCCCATATCCCACCTGCCGGCGGCCCTTTCCAGGTAATACAAATTGACTTCATTCAATTACCCCCATGTCGAAATTTGAAATATGTACTTGTCTGTATAGATGTTTTCTCGAATTGGGTCGAGGCTTTTCCAGCAGCTACAAATACCGCTATGTTTACAGCTAAGAAAATTGTGCAGGAATTTGTATGTAGATATGGTATCCCTAGAATCATTGAAAGTGATAGGGGTACCCATTTTACAGGTGATGTCTTTCAAGGAATGTGTAAATTGATGGGTATTGATAGCAAGCTGCACACTCCGTACCGTCCACAGGCGAGTGCGAAGGTCGAAAGAGTGAACAGCACTATTAAAAATAAATTGAGTAAAGTAATGGCAGAGACAGGATTAACGTGGCCAGAAGCTTTACCCATTGTTTTGTATAGCATCAGAACCACTCCCAGGTCCCCTCTTAATCTGTCTCCTTTTGAAATTCTGTTTGGTCGACAACCGCATGTCATGATTAACCCTCAGGATGATTTGAAATGTAACAATGAAGTAACTGTAAAATACTTAATTAACATGAGTAAACAGTTGAGGAATCAAAATGATAATCTGAAGTTGGTGATTCCTGATTTACCAGATAGTAATTGTCATGACATTGAACCTGGGGATTATGTAATGATACGAAATTTTCTACGCTCAGGTTGTCTTATTGATAGATGGGAAGGACCATACCAGGTCTTATTGACTAGCACCACAGCATTGAAGGTTGCTGAGAGAGAGACTTGGGTCCATTCATCCCACTGCAAGAAGGTGGCCGATCCAGAGAAGTCCCGTGATAAGGAACAGACGGTAGAGGTTGTATCACTGGAGTGTCTGTTCCAGGAGGACTGAGGCGGCACCTGAGCCTTGAAGACCGAAAGCAGTTGTCGACTCCCTTCTCCCTTTTATTGTTTTTCTCCACTTCCCAGCCCCTCTCCCTTAAGATTTCTTTTTCCCCCTTCTCATTCTTCTCTATTTTTTCCTCAAAGATGGACTTGCCCCAAGAGACTGTGATCCGGATTTTGATGTTAATCATGATGTTGACCAGAGCAGTCTGTTCCGGCGAGAGTACCATAGAGGTCGAGAGAGGTTCTGGAATGGGTTCCGATTATGATGATGGAGGCGTAGTTTTCCAAGATCAACCAAACCAACAAGCAAAGGCGAGTATCAGAAAACGATCCGATAGAAGAAATTGTGATGGATTGTTAGCTGAAGAAAATTGTATCTGTAGGCTCTGTGATAATCTGGTTGAAGATGGATGCATAAAGAAATGCCAATCTAGTTTTAATATCCATATGGACCGGCATCCATTGAGTGACTATCACTCTCTAGTGGGTAACGTGTTAAACCAAACAGATTGTTGGGTATGCTCTCAAGTACCTCAGGGTCACAGTAAATCAGGGCTAGTACCATTTCCTTTAACGTTAGGGGAGGTACTTGAGCTAAGTGGGGGGAGACCGGTGGACCGGAGGTTTAACATCTCCAGCCCTCCTAGTTTGAAGCTCCACCAATACCATGTGGATAGGTCCCTCTTATGTTTTAACATCTCCAATCCCAGAAAACCGGGAAATTGGGAAGTGTCATGGAGTAACCACACCATGACCTTTTCACACAGAGCAGATAGAATGCCTACAGATACAGAGCTCGTACGCCATATAGCCAGTAGAGGAAAATCTTTCCGGTATCGATATACCTTAGGAAATAGGATTACTAGAGTTGGAGAGGTATCACCAGGATACTGTGCACATATCGTACAAACCGATACGTGCACTAGGCAGATGGAAGAATTAGGGTCAGGAGATTTCACCTGGAAGGTTTGTAACATGGTCATGTCCTTCTCCGTCCCATATGTTCTCCCCGATGATGCATATTTCATATGCGGGAGAAAGGCGTACAAGTGGCTTGCCCCAAACTCTGAAGGATTGTGTTATATTGGAAAAGTATTGCCTGAAGTGATGACTGTTACACATGACAAAATGAAGGACATACACCGTGGTGCCCAAGCTCCTTATACTCACACTCATTACGAGCACCGAGTTAAAAGACAACTGTCAGAAAGGTTAGAGCATCCGGCCTCCGATCTTATCCATGAATCCACCGGGATTCAGGTTCTGGTAGCGTTAGATTTCACTCGTACCGCTCGAGGAGTGATGAATTATAGATACATTTCCGCACTCGCCAATTTGTTAGATAATATCACTGAAATGTATGATGACACGTTTAGATACACTGGAAGAGAACTTCAAGCTTACAAAACAGAACTAGTTCAGCATAGGATGGTTCTTAATTATCTTACAGCAGTAACAGGCGGATATTGTGTTACATTGGCAACACAGTACGGCATAAAGTGTTGCACGTATATCACAAATAGCACCGAGGATCCGGTAGAGGTCATAGACCAAAAGATGGACGATATTCTCCAATTGAAGTGGGAATTTCGTCGAAAACACAATCTCACCCTTGCTGCTGTAGGTAATGAGCTGACTGGTTGGGTGTCATGGTTGAACCCGCGAAATTGGTTCTCCGGTTTGGGAGACTGGGCTCAAGGAGTCATAATGGATGTTGGAAAGTTTCTACTATGTATCTTAGGTGTTGTTATATCGATTGGATTGATATTTAGATGCGGGCAGGCTTTAATGAGGTGCAAACAAAGTACAAGAGTGATGAGCTTGAGGAGTGAGGAAACCGTAATTAACCTGGATTTGATTTATGACCCAATGATAGAAACCAGAATGTGATGAAAATGCGATTATACGGTCCGTTTCTTTCACCTGTCTTTCTGCTTTTCTCCAAGATACAAAGACCCCCTTGGACGAGGAAGCTGACGAGACGAGATGTATACAGACAACAGACAAGCACCAAAGAAGAAGATTTGACAACTTTAAATATGGACACTTGATGAACTTTGCCATGGATCCCCAGTTTCCCTAGTATCTTTAAACTCACGCTAGCCCAACATTTTTGTAAATCTGATGGCTCAGACAAAGCTATTTGCTCATGCCTAAGGAGCAATACAGCGCAAAGAAGACGACTCTCAACAGATACCGAAAACAACTTCGACGACAGATGTACATTTCCCTGACATAGAATATCATTGCATTTTTCGTAAGTGTTCTTTATCTTCATCTCTACAACCCTCAGGTAACGACACACATAGACGATAGGGAATACAGGCACAGATATCAGCAACCACATACCTCCCCCATTCATGTATCATCAACTAAAATGTGCATCCCCATTTTGTTACAACCACAGCCGAAATGAGCTCGGTAGAGTTTGACAGCCCATCCACAGACCTGTACCACAGGATAAGAAGGAATTCAAATGTATACTTCGCAATACCTCGAAGCTTGATTTACAACACGTACGGCACGATGATACATGACCCCCCAAACATGGATTCATACACACATGCTTCTGCTATCTCACTAGGTCATACCCTCTTCACACCTTCTCCTCTCTCCTCCCCTACCCAACCATGGAAATCAATTAACCCCTGACTTACATTTTTCTCCTTAAATGTTTTGTGGCAGTTATTATTGACTGCCAAAGGGTGGACTGTCAAAGTCAGAAAAATGTCTCAATGCACGTTGCCATATTTGCACCGCACACTGGTCCGCGCTGCGCGTGCATGCGCTCTCCCGTGGATTCGCATACCCGCAATAACGTGCACTCGCAGGCGCGGTATGCGTATTTACGGTAGAGTTTATGTAGTCGTAGCATGCGACTCATTCGTTACAAATGTTCACAATTAATGTAGTTTATAGATCATGGTCCCTTTGATAGATTCTGAAAGTTTGGTTAAAATACAATGTCCCAGAGCTGAGGAATCCCTCTTTATATCGTACAAAGGGTCTAACAGGAATCATACAGCAGTGTTTGGTACCCATCGGAAGAGTATTTAATTAGCAATATTCCGGTGTTGGTTTGGAGCGTATTAATCGCTCGTGCGAATAGTTATGGACATAAGAAGTTTATGTCCATTTCTATTATTTACACATACTCAGGTATGCGGCGGGAAACCCAGTTTCCCACCCACCTGAGCTGTTGGAAATCGTCACAGCCCACCTGTATGAATCACCCTATGACCTTTTGTTATGATACAGGGCCGAATTCCTTCGGCCAATGGACAATGGGATTGTAGGACCAGGAGATTGCATTGTGTGTGGGGCATAAATAGGCAGGCCGACCACATCCAGCTCTCACTCTCTCATCAACGGTTATCTGCTGATAGCCGGGAGCTGGATATCGAGGCGCAGGCGATCATACCCTTTGTGCGTAAGTTTCTCTCCGTTATCATTGTCTTTCTGTGAGCCAATTTCTCTCATCTCATCTCTCTCTCTCTCTCTCTCTCTCTCTGTTCTGTTCTCTCATATCTCCCCTAGACTAGGCTAGTATTGTATTGTATTAGATAGTATTGTATTGTATTGCATTTAGGTCAGTGTAGTATTGTCTTTTTGTATTTATTGTTTAGTTCTGTGGTTAGGAAGTCTCTGTTATATTGTAGTGTATCATTTGTACTGTTATCCCCATTTACAAGTATATTAGATATAATACAGTCAATAGGCTTTGGAACCTAAACCAGCATCTGTGTATTTCCTATAGTGTTAAGTGTTCACTTGAGCGTCGGTGACGCTCAAGCAGCTTTGTAGTTAGTCAGGTTACACAAGGTTGCACTTACACCCTGTACTCACATTAAGGTATTCTTTGTATTTCATTGGTATAAGGTTTTAACATAAAGGTATAGTGTTGTGAGCGTCTGCATCGCTGGTGACCTCCTCGTGGTCTCGAGCGTAAGCTACGCCATAGCGAATCATTACCCTAGACATAACCAATAACGTGTCCTGTGATCGCTGGGCCGTGAGCGAACGTGACGCTTGAGCGTCTCGCCTACGGCTGAGCGATCGTTACGCAACTAGCGTACCATTACGGTACTTCTTAAGTAAACAGCGTACAGTGTTCTTAGCTTCATAAAGGGTTGTTATACGACAAAGGAATTTAGCATTGTCACCCCTTACACAGTCGCCCCCACATTCTCACTGACGTGATCAAGGGTCAAATACGCCTGTGTAGCCCCAGCCTACCAGACATACAAGCAGCATGCAGATATCATACATGTGCCCTGGTAAATCCCGGCGGTCCCAGTAATGACCATCTCTTTGCCCATGCCTTGGAAGGGTTCTGCAGAAGGTGCCGGGCCTAGGTAGAGACGCCAGCCAGCCTCATCCCAGGACTGCAGCTTTATAGATACTGAAAGACGTGTCAGGAGAAATCAGGCCCTCCTGCTGTGGGAGAGCGGAGAGAGGACAGCTCGGATCCTCATATGAATGGATCGCTGGCTGAGCTGGAGAAACGCTTTTCATAACCCTTTAAATCCCACGTCGCTGCTCCACCCCCCCAACCGATATTTCATTCCAGAGCACTCAGCGCACATGAAATTCAATCAACGTGTCAGATTTCTACATCTCTCGATGGCGAACGATACTCCTATCTGAGCTATTACCTTACACACATCACATCCACGCTCCCCAGGCCTGTGGCTTCTCGTATCCAGCAGACATTTCATTTTGCTAATGTAAGTTAAGCAGTATTGCTCTGCATTACTTCCAAGGTATACCGGCGCTGATGACATTTTTCAAATTCATTCTATTAATGTAATCTGGAAGCCAAGATAACCTTTATGGGGCCTTGATAAATAGCTTCATCCCCCCGCTGTATGGTAATTGCAGCCATGATGTTTACATTAAGAGCCTTTGCGACTCTGAGGGGAAACACGAGGGCGCTGGTGAAAGTGGAGACGGGAGATTCTGCATGTGACACTGATGTAACTTACAGAAGACAAAGTCTCTGTGTCTGGTTGGGGGATGGTGGTTACATGCGGAGAAGAATTAGCTCTGACGCTTTGTGCTTGCACGTATGGAATCTTATAGTTCCTAATTCAGGGTTGATCGCAAAAGCAAAATCTTCCTCTAATGGGCAAAACCATGGGGGTAATTCAGACCTGATCGTTAGCAAGCGATTTTTGCAGCGCTGCGATCAGATAGTCGCCGCCCATAGGGGAGTGTATTTTAGCTGTGCAAGTGTGCAAACGCATGTGTAGCAGAGCAGTCCAAATAGATCATGTGCAGTTTCTGAGTTGGCCAGAACTTACTCAGCCGCTGCGATCACATCAGCCTGTCCGGGCCCGGAATTGACGTCAGGAACCCTCCCTGCAAACGCTTGGACACGCCTGCGTTTTTCCAAACACTCCCAGAAAACGGCCAGTTGCCACCCACAAACGACTTCTTCCTGTCAATCTCCTTGCGAACGCCCGTGCAAATGGATTCTTCCCACAAACCCATCGCTGAGCGGCGATCCGCTTTGTACCCGGGCGACGCACCTTGGCATTACAGTTCATACGTGTACTGCAGGTGTGGCAGATATAACATGTGCAGAGAGAGTTGGATTTGGGTGGGGTGTGTAAACTGAAATCTTGCAAATTGCAGTGTAAAAATAAAGCAGCCAGTATTTACCCTGTGTAGAGATGTGCCTTGTATCACAGGGCACATCACAGCTGCAGCTGCGGAGGCGCAGGGGATCTGCGTCCCCTGCAGGTCACAGTGACGGACAGTGCTGGGATCTAGTGTCTGATCCCAGAGCTGGTGAGGCTGCGGATGCATTTGAATATTGGCGCCCTCCGCGAGCCAATCGCGGCTCACGGAGTGACGGCCAATCACAGACGGGCGCGGCGAGCCAATCCGCGCTCGTAGCATCATAGGCCCCGCCCCCGGCATCTGACGCCAGATGCCAGGCTGGAGCCAAAGAAGTAGGCCGTGCAGAAGAGCGGTGAAGAGTCGGCCGGCGCCGGAGTGAAGAGGACGCCGCGGAGGGAGTTCCAGAAGCCGAGGAAGAGGCCAGAAGACGCCGGGCTCCTGAAAGAAGATGTCCAGCGGCGGCTGGACGCTGAGAAGAGGCGGCGCCACTGGCCAAAACGGTCCAGCGGCAGAAGAGCATGGCTGAGGACCCGGAGAGGCCCATTGGACAGGTAGGCCCTCGATGAGGGCACCTTTCACCTAGCCCCCCTCCCTAGACCACCAGGGATCGGGCATTAGACCCGTGGGGACAGTCAGGCCACAGGCCTGTGGGCATAGTCAGGCCACAGGCCTGTGGGCAATAGGCCTGTGGGGGCCATTAGAAGGCATTAGGCCCTAGTTTAAGAGCTGCCATTTAGGTAAAGAAGGTGACTCTGGATATTAGGCCCAGAGTCACCCATCTGGCTTCATATTAGGCGGGCACTAGGCCCGTGGGTAATTGGCAGGCCTTAGGCCTGAGATGACAGCTAGGGGGCACTACTTCCCCCAAGGTGAATAAGGGTGGTACTGGGCACTAGGCCCAGGTCCCTCAGATGTGTACATGTAGGCAGGCCCGCTTGGCCTGAGCCCCCTGGTAAATTAGTGTATGGGGAGGTGGGCAGGCTGTACGGCGCCCACTCCCCAGTAATCTAAAGTAGATTTTCCCCTGTGTGTCCAGCTCCACACACGTAGTCATAACAACAGTAAGCAGATAGGAACTTAAAAGGACAGCACCGTTGTATATTCTTGCACCGTACTGATATTGTGATGTGTGTTGTTTCCGTGCAGGGCAAAGTTTGTTTACAGTTTGTGCATAGTTGTGTTGCACCACATACACCTGAGCTAGTTTGAGGGCTCTGTTAATGCAGCTAGTGTAGCGGACGCACACTAGAGAAGCTTTCGGCACTGCACGGCTGTTGTTTGTTTTGCCTCCTTACAGGGACCTGTAAGTGAAGAGGAAGATCACGGTAGAAGTTTGGCAACGGTGAGCATCATCTGTGTCTGTCTGTCCCTCTGTCCGTCTGTCCCCTTCAGTGGAACTTGCACGGCCGTGCAAGGTCTAGGGTACACCTCAGCATGAGCGTGCTGGTAGGTGAAAATTGGGTGGCTGAGGCTTTGTGCCTGTGATGACCTTTTACCCAACCGGTGAAGGTCACCACCACCCCTGGGGTACCCTCTTTTCCGGTGGAAGAAGAGTTGATACTCCTTAACTGGTTCACTTTTCTTCCTAGCTCGTCTGTCGTCAGCTCCTGGAAGGGGATCGCTGTGTCCGGGTCCAAGTGCAGTTTCCAGGTAGGTTGAAGGTTCCGTGACCTGAAGGTGAGAGTGCGATACAAGGTAAACAGCAAGACTACACCTGCACCACCACCCTCACACCTGCACAGAAACAATATTACCCACCCAAATCTAACTCTCTCTGCACATGTTACATCTGCCCCCCCATAGTACACATGGTTTTGCCCATTAGAGAAAGATTTTGCTTTGTAGACTCAACAGAACTAGCTATTTTATGCAGCGCTGCATAAGGCTTAAAGTGTAACATCATTTCAGTGTTTTGCTGCATAAGGTTTAAAGTGTAATAACATCATTGCATTGCATTTCTCATAAGGTCTAAAGTATAACTCTGGGTGCGTACGCGCTGTGTGTTCTTTGTACCCCCAGCGCGGCGTTTGTACGCTAAGTCTGTACAAGGTACGGGACTCTGTACGCAAATAGCGTACAGAGTACGTAGCGTGTGTATTAAGTCTAGCGGCCGTAGCGGCTCTATGGTAAAAGTGTGTTATAAGGTATAGCTTTATGGTTTAAGATAATATCGGCATTATCAATTGGGGGCATCGTCCGGTTTTTCCTCATACCCGCAGCCTAGCAGGTTAAAGCAGACTTTATCTATCAGCAAAGGGCGGAGGGGTATCCTACGTTAACCTTTTCCTGTACGTAGAATACACTGTAAACCCTAAGTAATTGCTGATAAGATGGCGTCTGCTCTGCATGGTTTGTAGGGATGCTGGTGGGATCCGTAACGTAAATACGCAAAGCTATTTTAAAAGTCTGTGAATTTCTGTTTGGCGCCAAATGCGCACACAACACAAGCATACACCTGTACTTTGTATACCTGCTCGCATTGTTGCCATAAGTATTGATTATTAGATTCATTTTGACCTGTGCTGAGAAATTTGTTGCTATTTAGTTAAAACATAGACTAAATATTAAGGGAATAAACGTAAAACACAAACACAGTCTGGCCTAGTTAAACAGGTTTATACAGAAAGATACTGTGTTGTGTTAAGTAAACGATTATACAGTAGGTAATATCGCTTACATTTATAGAAGTGTGGGATTTGTACTATTACGGACGTACGGTCTTTGTACACGTGTCTCGGACAAGGTACGGGACTTCGTACGCAACGTAAAGACGTACGCACGGTCGCGTGTTTACGCAACGTGCGTAAGGGTACGGCTGCTACGTACAAATTACACAATAGCATTGTTTAGTTTAGGCGCGGGACGGTAGCCACGCGACAATAGCACAAATTGCTCGGTTTCCAAAAAATTTAGTTTAAACAAAACTTTTTTTTTACTGTATTACCTCTGGTACTAAGGCTGTTTATCTGAATGAAAGTTAATTTTCTGTACAGAAAAACCAAAGTGTATTTGAGTGAATGAACGTGAGTGTGCAAACATAATAAAGGTTTTGTGGACCCAGTGAATTCGGGATCCCGTAGAGGTGGTAAACCAGGTGAGTGGAGACTTGGTGGCGTGAGAATTAGCTGGCTCACGTTAATATAAATTGAAGTGCAAAGGAGCAAGGTAGCAGAGTACCGCAGGCCAGAAGGTCAGCGAAGGTTTAGAGTACTGCAGACCAGGGGGTTAGCGAAGATACCCATTTAGTTTTTGATTGATTCGCTCCGGCTGAGGTTTCGCAGCCTGAAAAATCGATTCCATTGGTCGTACGGCGGATAAGTAACAAGTACCTATACGCTGTGCGATTGGACCGCGCGTTCGTGGGTGCAATATTTAGCGCAACGTGATACTCTTTTTACGAGCTTTGCGTAAAATCGCGGTATTATTAGCGCTGAATATAGCATACGCAAGCGTGATTTGTGTATAATAAAGGTTTAGGGAGTTTTCGCTGGTTTCACTCAGGAACTCTCCAACGACCAATATTTACTGGAAAGGGTAAGTCACTCCCAAAAACTTCCAGTGAATAGAGGTTACACAGGGCCCTAGGTTGGGTGCATACCTTCGCTAACGACAGTGTATGGTAGTATTGGCCAACGTGGGCGGTGAGTGGGTGAAAGCACTCGTAGAACTTTCACAGTTGCCTTATATTGAGTATTTTGGTTTTTTGTAGGATTAGCCGGGACGGCAATACCTGCAAAATATGGGGGCCAGTTGCTCAAGTAAGGGATGTGCAACCAGGGTTCAGGTTGACATACCGCGACCCAAAGGGTCAGCGAGGTTCATAATGTGTGAGAAGCATGGACCACACGCAGAAATTTTGTGCAATGAATGGGAACGTATGACTGCGGAAGATAGGGAACCATTCCCTAAGGTAGGCAGTTTTGAACCAAAGGTATTGCAGAATTTAAGGAGTAGGATATGTCTAATAAAATCCAGAAAACAAAGGATTAGACATACAGACTGTTTAAACTTATGGCAGCAAGAGGGCGATATGCAAGGAAAATTAACATATGCAGCCGGTTCCAAACCTAGCGGGAATGAGAACATAAACACACCATTGTCGACACAGGTCGAAGGGGAACAGAAGGCTACAGTCAATGATACATCCGTAAATGATAGAAATTGTAAGAAAAAGCCATGTATTAACCCTAACTTTTGCAAAATGTATCCTGTTTTGAAGTCTCTCCAAGGTTTTAGGTCACAGGGAGATGAAGGATTCAGCCAAATTGCAGCTCTCCTCCAAGCAGTCATGTTGCAGGAAACTCAGGTGGGACCTGTCCAACCAGGTAGAGCAGTAACAGTATTCCCCAATGAAAGAACTGGTGAGGTCACAGCTACCGGTAAGTATGAGACAGTTCATTGCACAGAAACAACAACACCACACAGTAAACAGATTAGGAACGGAATGGTAGGATTACACCCTGTCTTGGAAATAGTAACTCCCAATGGGGGAACCGATAGTCAGGAAGTAGTCCTCACCAAGAATAATGCAATGTATTGCCCGTGGCCCAGAGATGAGCTGCGATCAATCATTTCAGAATTCCCCGACCCTCGGAAGCATTTAGCCAGATGTCAGAAATGTATCAGAGATCTGGGTAATGTGTATGAACCAACAAACCAACATTGGCGGACATTATTGAAAGCATGCCTACCGCCTAATATTGACACCCAAAAATTTACCACTGATTGTAGGCTAGAGTCGGATAGTCCTATGACTGACAGAAACAATCAGGAAAATATAGAACTAATTAATAGGCAACTAGAGTTGTGTTTCCCCACTGAGTGGAGAATAATTTTCTCCATAAAACAGAGGGAAAATGAAATGATTCATTTGCTAACGCTGGGCGGAGTCACAAGACTGGGCGGAGTTAGTCAAATGAGTCACAGATCTGGCCAAATCTACAGGAGACTAGGAGCAGAAGCAGATAGTATGGGCATGGCACAGGCAGGGGTGCATACCTCCCAGCTTTCTGCAGGAGCTGTCTTCAGGCAGAAGGAGGGACACACACACACTCACTCGGCGAAAAGGGGGCGTGGCTTCACGGGAGGGCCCCGTTTTCGTCAGTGAGGGGGCATGCCCAGCGCTCTGTGAGCTGCTGGCATGCCCCCAGGGGCTGATTATGTCCGGGGGGCCCAGGGCACTTGAGACAGTGGAGCCCTATCTCATTGCTGTGCCTGCTGTGGGGTTAGGGGCGTGGCCTAATCGCGGGACGCGCGGCCACGCCCCCTTATGCAAATTCCGATTTTTATTTTTATTTTTTAAATGGGATTTTGGCCCCTCAGCTAGGGCTAAATCCAGAGGGGGTGGTCGCTCCCCCCTACACACCCGCACAGGCAGAAGAAAGCAGGGAGACTGCTGCCTCCCTGTAACACCACAGACCTGCCAATACACAGCAGCGTGTGCTGACTGTAGCACAATGCTGCCGCTGTTGCTGGTAGGACGGGGGAGCTTCTGAGATGGGACAGAGCTACTCGAGCCGGGGGGCCCCCTAAAACTGTGGGGCCAACGGTACGTACCCCCTGCCCCCCCCCTCCCTAATCCGGCTCTGCTGCTGGAACCCCCCCTTAATCCGTACCCCCTGATGCCCCCTCTCCCTCTGTCTCCACTATTCACCGCTGCTCTGCTGCTCTGCTAAGCAGAACGAGTACAGGAGCTTTCCAACTGCCCCCCCACCGCGGGACACTGCGACCCGCGGGTGGGACAGCGGGACAGACCCCAAAAAATGGGACTGTCCCGCGAAAATCGGGACATTTGGGAGGTATGGGGGTGGGTGAGCGGTATGTCATACAGACAGACGGGCACCGGCTCACTGTGTGCTTGACCCCCCACATCGGCATACTCAGCAGGGTCTCTCTGGCGCGGAGGAGCGTCACTTTCTAGCACACTCCACGCTTCTTAGCTGCAGTTTTGTGGGGCACCTGCCGCTGTGCAGGTTCCGTACTGCCTCTGTTATCTCCAGCCCCGGCAACCCCACCGCTAGCTGCAGCGCTGCCACCCGCAGTGAGGTGCGCCCAGCTCATTCACACACTTTAGCTGGCGGGTAGCGCTGCAGAAATCCAAGCTGCATGCTATGACCCCCTCCTCCCTCCAGCCGCAGCATCTCCTGGGGGCTAACCAGTCATTTCCAGTCTCACCTTACCACAGTGCCCGGCAGCTGCGCGAGGTCTGCGGTGTGTGACTGAGGAGGGGGGGAGGGATGCGGACGGGCAGAGGAAGCAGGACTCCAGCCTGAGAGAGTCAACCATGCCAAGTCTCCAGCAGCAGCAGATCCCAACAGGTTGGAGTGGAACAGCAGCAGCCAGCAGCAGTGACTCCGGTAAGACACATCTGTCTGTCACCACTGTTTTGTCCCTAATACCAATCTCTCCCGTGCCCTGTGTTCTGTCATGTCTCTGTCACCCCTGGCCTTGCCCTGCCACCCTTATCCTGGCCCTTTCACCCTTATCCTGGCCCTGTCACCCTTATCCTGGCCCTGTTACCCCTATCCTGGCCCTGTCACCCCTGTGCTTGCCCTGTCAACCCTATACTGGCCCCGTCACCCCTGTCCTGGTCCTGCCGCCCCTACCCTGGCCCTGTCACCCCTATCCTGTCCCTGTCATTTCTGTTCTGGCCCCGTCGCCCCTGTCCTGGCCCCGTCACCCCTGTCCTGGCACCGTCACCCCTGTTCTGACCCTGTCACCCCTGTCCTGGCCCCGTCAAGCCTGTTCTGACCCTGTCACCCCTGTCCTGGCCCTGTTACTGCATACCCTCCAACTACCTTTTATGGCATGTACAGTACCCGCAGCGCCTCCAGACCTCTCCCCAATGCACCACACCTCCGCACCTTCCCCTCCACCACATGCGGCACTCCACCCCTCCCCCACATGCTGTGCCTCCAGACCCCCTACACCACCCGCGGCTCCCACTCCTCCGCCCCTTCACCACCCACAGCACCTCCAGGCCCCCTCCACCATTCACCCCCCTTATATGTCTCCCCCCCACACCTGCCCCCCTCCACCCGCAGCATCTGCAGACACCCTCCTCCATCCGCGGTCCCCCCCTCACCCACCCCTCCCCCACCAATGGCACCCCCGCACCTGCCCCTCCACCACTTGCAGCACCTCCGGACCTCCTTTCCCATCCACCGCACCACCCGTACCTGCCCCTACCCTACCCATGGTGCCTGTGGTCCCCTACCCCACCCCCGGCACTCCCATCCCTTCCCATCCCACAGCACCTCTGGAACCCTTCACCCATCCACAGCATCCCCACACCTGCCCCTCTTCCACCTGTGGCACCCCTGCCCCTCCCCCACCTGCAGTGCCTCCGGACCCCTCCCCCATCTGCATCCCCCACTCCTCTGCCTCTCCCCCACCCGCAGTACCTCCCGAACCTTCCCTATCCGGGCCCCACCCCCACTTCTGCCCCTCCTCCACCCGCAGCATCTACATACACCATCCGCAGTCCCCCCCGCACCCGCTACATTCTGTACATCGTGCCCTGCAGGTGATGTTCACGCCGTCGCAAGGGGCTGTGCCTCCTTCACCATCGCACGCCCTTTCATTGTGCAATATTTAACCACTAACAAAGGAATGCAGGTAATACTCCATATAATACAAATATTCTACCCCAGAAAGGCATGCAAGGGTTAAGGGGGCGTAGCCCCTTGCGACAGTGTGAAGAGCGCCCGTAGGGCGCGATGAAGCACCTAGTATATATATATATATATACACACACATATATATATATATATATATACACACACACACACACATATATATACATACATATATATATACATATATATATTAAAACCCATAACATACTGTAAATCAGCCTTACGTTCTGAGAGCTGGCTGAGAATGGGTGCTGGGCTGGCTGCTGCCTCCACGCGCGGCTGTCCTCTCTCCTCCTTCCCTGCAGCCTGCGCGCCCAGCGGCAGCCAATGTCTGAGCCGCAGGCTGCTGCTCCTCATGTTATTGGACAGCTGAGCCGTCGCTCAGCTGTCCCATCACACAGGCAGTGAAGTCAGTGGAGCCGCCGCCGGGAGCCAGAGCCGCCAGGGACAGCAATCGCTGAGCTGCCCTGCCGCTGCGTGTGGCGCTGGCTCCCGGGAGCGCAGCGCAATACCGCAGATCGGATCTCTGTTCCGATCTGCGGCGGCGACGGGGGGCCCTTTGAAAAAAGGGGGCCCGGGGTACTTATCCCCGGGACCCCCCTCTTAATCCGGCTCTGCCCACCTTTCAGGAGGTACTGGGGACACCTTTCAGGAGGTACTGGGGACACCTTTCAGGAGGTACTGGGGACACCTTTCAGGAGATTCTGGGGACTTGTGGATCAGAGTTCAGGAGCCAGAGCAATCCATCAGTGAAAATATAAAACTGCATACCAGGCGTGTGGAGCTGGAGCAGGGACCAGCTGCTGGAAGGCTGATATCTCTGGTTCTGGGCATAGTAGAGGCAAGCTGCCAGTGTCCACCAAAAGGAGAGAGTCCCAGCTTTTAGATTATGCCCTCACTAAAACTCTAAGTCAAACAGAACCCAAGTTATCTGGCTGAGAGTGTGTAGTACTGGTGACCGGCGGTCTCCTGACCGCCGGTCAGCTTACCGATGCCGGGATCCCGGCAGCATACCGACGCCGGGATCCCGGCAGGGAGGGGCGAGTGCAGCAAGCCCCTTGCGGGCTTGGTGGCGACCTGCGGTCGCCACGGGTTCTATTCCCACTCTATGGGTGTCGTGGACACCCACGAGTGGAAATAGTCCCTGTTGGTCGGCATGCCGACCATCGGGATAGTGAGCCGTCGGGCTCGTGGAGGAGGTCATGTGACTGTCGGTCAGCTGACCGGCGGTCACATGAATACCACCCGGCTGAGAAGAGCAATTAACAGGCTCCGATCGGGACCACTGCTTTAATGTCAGATATCTCCGGTTCCCCAGGTCAGATTTGAAAAAAATCTGGTACCCCTGAAAAGAAGGGACCCTCAGCTATCAGCCTATCGGCCATTACACTCCTGGGGCCCTTGGGCAAGAGCCCATTGAGCCCATATAAAAAGACGGCCCTGGCCCTAGCTGCAGTACATGACGCCATCACTGAGAAACCGGATTCAGATTTCACTAAAGTGCATTTAGAAAAGTGTAAACTGTTTGTCTCCGGCCGCGCTAACGATTGCATGAGCTCATGCTGATTAGCCGCCAAGATTTCAGTATCTGTGAGGTGCAACGTTCTGCATCTTCCAACACGAGCAGCTGCGCAGATTATTTCATTGAAATTCCCGGGGTGGGGGAGTTGAATTTAAGGGCGGCATTCTCTGTATGCAAGAACTTTTTCGGCAGGTTAAATTTATTGATTTATTTCACATTGTCATAGATAAAATAAGGAAGGCATCTCGTACTCCAGTGAGTCACCTTCTCCACCTCTATGGAGGACTTTGCACTGTAAAAGCACATTCCTAGGTGCATTGCGGCCAACGTGACAGAAAAACAAAACATTCAAACATCCAAAAAGCAGCACATGTAATAGAGACAGACCTGAAGCCCTTTTAGCCTCAGCTGATACATTAACTGTTTCTTATATAACGCAGTTATTAGAACAACAGTAATAGAATAAAACTAGGTAATAACAGACAGACATAGAGGTAGGAGGGTCCTGCTCACAAGCTTACACTCTATAGACATATATAAAGCTAATCTGAACAACGCATTACAGAAAGCCTTGGACGAGTCTCCGGCGCTGAAACATTTGGTTTTGAGATTGATCGATGCTGGGTAAATCCTGTGTAAAGCTCTGCCCACATTGTGCTTGGCATCAGGAATAAACCTGTATGCAGACTATCCCTGTGGGCGATTCCTCTTTTAATGACAGCTCACTCTGTGAGACCCGTGCCACAGACGTGACAGGATTGTGCTACATGCGATTACAAGCGGTCAGATCACTGATGGGAGCCGTGTACATGGCTAATGTGTGCTTGTAACGTTTTACATTCTGACAAAGCCCCATTCCCCTGGGAATGGAGATATATTTATCACCACATTAAAGAGCCAGACCTACTGTTAATAAGGTGATAGCCACGGGTACGAGGCTGCTAATAGACTCGGGAGATAAGTGGTGATTTTATCTTCTGACGAGGGCAGCGACGACGGCTGGAACCATTACAGACAAGACAGATTAGTGACATGATGTGCGAGTTTCCCCAGTGCTATCACTCCTTGTTCCCAGTGGTTACGCCGCAGGAAAACAAGGCCTCGTTGTTGTTTCAGATATAAAACCTCTATATAGAAGTATTGCAAGTATTCCATTATGTTCTATACCAGAGTATTAAAGCAAGTCATATTACTTGTGGTCTGTGGGACCTGTTGACCGCTGTACAGTAAATCTCATCTGCCAGGAGAACGGTGGCCCATGGCATAGCCGGATCCTTAATTAGGCAATCTAGGGTCTCCGCTAAGGCCCAGTGGGTACAGAGCGGCCCAGATTACCCTCTCGCCCACCCCCATTACTCTGATCAGTAGTCATTGTAGTTAAGCTTTTACACATTCTGGCGTATGATACTTATGCCCTTATTTATCAATGAGTGATACATTTCACCGTGAGTGATAAATTGCATCAGCCAATCAGCTCCTAACTGCCATGTTACAGACTGAGGGGTCTATTCATGAAATAGTGAAAACAGTGGAGAAGTGAGCCAGTGGAGAAGTTGCCCATGCCAACCAATCAGCTGCTCCGTACAAATGTATAGTATGCAAATTATGTTACTTCAATGCTGATTGGTTGCCATTGGCAACTTCTCCACAGGCTCACATCTCCACACTTTTCACTGCTTCATGAATAGACCCCTGTGTTTGAAAAATGACAGGAGCGGATTGGCTGGTGAAATTTATCACTCACAGTGAAATTTATAACTCATTGATAAATAAGGGCATTCATTGTTTGCAAATTATGGTTAAAGAAATGTAAAGCAGTCCATAACAGGGTTACTTACTGTATGCCATATTGAAATATTAGCCAGGGATCTGCCATAACAGTGTCTCTCAACGTGCGTAACGCAGGCCCTGTGACACTGAAAGCAAAGAAAATTCTGTAATAATAGGAATTATTTGGCCTTTGTAAAGGGATTTATATAAACGTGTGCTACAGATAAAGGACCTCATTCAGCACGGATTACAAAACTACTAAAAAGTAGTTGCTGCGATCAAATAGTTGCCGCCCAGAAAGAAAGAAAAGACGCCCATTGCAGAAATTGGTTATGTAATCGCATAACCATTCGCAAATCCAGGAACATCGAAGAGTTCTTTCTATCTGCGCCAGGCAAAGTCAGCGACAATTCTGCATTCCGATTCCAGCCCAGTCAGCACTATTCCGGTTCCAGTCCAGTCCAGTCCCCATTCTGGTTCCAGTCCAGTAAGCATTCCGGTCACCATTCCGGTGCCAGTCTAGTCACCATTTTTGTTCCAGTCCAGTCAGCATTCTGGTTCCAGTCTGGTCAGCATTCCGCTTCCAGTCCGATCTCCGTCTGTTTCCAGTCCGGTCTTCACCCAGTTTCAGTTCTATAGCAGTGACCTACTGTTCTAGTATAATAAAGTTGTTATTCTTACTTCACTCACGCCTTCGGGGTATTCACTGCTAGAACACCAAAGATTCTTCACTTAAGCCTCCTCAGTTCATTCACACTCCCTCAGAGTTAGCTCCATACACAACCACTCACACACCTACCCAAGCTAAACCCAACCCTCAGGCGTGAGCCCCCACACGCCCGCCATTATCTTGACACTACAGTGCCCCTTATGGGAGCAGAAGAGAGACAGTGAGTGAGGAGAGTAAGAGAGAGAGAAAGAGGTCCAAAAAAGAGAGGGAGAGTCAGAGAGAGAGAGAGTTTCATGGAAAAAGATGGAATGAGAGAAAGAGAGCCAGGAGCGAGAGTGTCAGGGAGAAAGAGAATGGTATGGAGCGGGGGAGGGCATCAGGGAGATACAGATAGTGCCAGAGAGAGGAAGATGGAGACAGTGTCAGGGATAGAGAGGCAGTGTCAGGGAGAAAGAGAGAGAGGGGAAGTGTCAGGGAGAGAGAGGGGGGACAGTATCGGAGTGTCAGAGAGAGACAGTGTCAGGGAGGGAGAGAGAGAGGTGGGCAGTATCAGGGAGAGATAGTTTCAGAGAGAGAGACTGTCAGGGTGAGAGAGAGAGGGACAGTATCAGGGAGAGAGAGACAGAGTGAGAGTGTGTCAGAGAGAGGGGGAGAGAAGAAGGGGGAACGAGCAGGAGATACATTACCTGCCCTAGAGACAGCAGAGGTCTCTTGTGGGGGTGGGCACTTCCCGGAATTAGGCCCCACCCCCTAAATACCTGCAAATCACAGCACCAGCAGCTGGGAATTGTAGCTGGCCAAGTAGCCCCCCCCCCTCCCCCTCTACATCCTACACGTGGCTGCAGCCTGCAGGGGAAGATGGGTATTATCGTCAGTGGTCACCTTTCTCACCATGGGTGGGGGTGAAGGAGGGAGCAGCAGGCCTTAGAGGCAGTTCCTGTCTGGGTGCAGGGGCAGCAGCAGGCCCTGCAAGCAGCTCGGGCCCCATAGCAGCTGCACCTCCTGCACCCTCTGCAGTTCCGCCACTGGGTGCGTCACTCTGCAATAAAGCAGCACCCATAGAAAATTAAAATGAAAGCAAAAATAAATAGACCCCTTAGAAATAAAAACAAACTTTTTTTGGCACGAATCCTGGTTCAATAAGTGTCTGTGTCTTGGGGAGAAACCCTTGCCTCTCTGCTGTGGTGCAGAGGGGGAGATGCAGCTGGAGCGCTCCTGAAGAATTTCTCGCTCAGCTTGAAAAGTTACCATGTACTTTACATCTTTATCAAGGATTATTTGTTCTGTGAAACACCTACACGTCTGCCCCCTGAGCCTCCATCTGCAGCGACTTTTCCATACCATCTAAAGTTCCCTATTACAAACCATCTCATACTTCATACCTCATACTAACCAGCGCATAATGAAACACTGGCACATAGTAAGAACGTACCTATAACCCATCCTTTAAGCTACTGAACACCTTTCTTCATCCACGCACCCAGGATCCAGGCCCCCTGTGAAATGCAACAAAGACTTTCTCATATAATTGGCAGCTGTGCAGAAGACGCACACCCGGATATAGAAGCTGGAACAAAAAACAGCTGAAAGACGGAGACAGGGAGAAATCATTACCATTTAATCAATATTAAAGGAATAATGAAATTCTTTTTGCCGTGACTGAAGGATTAATCCGTCTTGTTTATTACAATAAAACAGGTTTGTCATCCTATGTAAAAGTGAACAGATCTAATTATAATTTAAATGAAGGCTGAATATCCAGGAATACTTTTGATGTGCCTGGTCGCCATGGAAACACAAATAGCTGAGCTGAACTTTTCAAATTAATATCTATGATACAATACGGCAAGTATATTGTTACTCTCCCATCAACTGGATCTCAAGGGGACAGTGTTACTGATTGCCGTCTGCATGTTCCATTGTATACAATAGCTGGTCTAACATAGGCAAAAAATACATCATTCTGCATGTTATGCATATATAATTGAATGTGATACTATTTGACTGAGTGTTGATTCTCAAAGTCTCTATGGCTACAAATCAGGGATTAAATTAAAAAAATCATTTCGCAAACCTGTCACCTCTGCGGAACAAGATCACGCCAACGCGATTCTGCCTTTCTGTCTTATCCTATTACACTTTTTATTACATTTTCTCAAAACCTCTCAAATTTTTACGTTTCTTCCTCGTAGTTACAAGAGACAACTCTCAGAGCGTATGTTTCCCCGCTTTCCTGACAGCTAGCTATAATGAGCTTGCTGCATCCAGTGTCGGCGCGTCGGTAGTATTTATTGGAGAATTAATGCTGCATTTGGAAACACTTGTCTGGCATCACCCTATGGAGACAATTTATTATAAATAGCAATTTCACCATCATTAAACGGTATCCGGTCTCTCGGTCGACAGTGTCTAGGTCGACCACTATTGGTCGACAGTAACTAGGTCGACAGGGCTTCTAGATCGACTGGGTCTCTAGGTCGACATGTTCTAGGTCAACAGATCAAAAGGTCGACATGAGTTTGTACGGCAAAAACGACACCAAAAAGATTTTAAAAAGTTATGTCGACCTTTTGACCTAGACCATGTCGACCTAGAGAGCCTGTCGACCTAGTTACTGTCGACCAATAGTGGTCGACCTAGACACTGTCCACCTTACTCTTGTCGACCTTCAATACCACACCCCATTACACACCATGGATAGGATGTAATGAAGTTCCGAGTTTGGCGACCGTGTGGGATGCCGGCCTCACTTGGGATGTTTTTTTAAAGGGGCAGTCATTTACAAGACTAAACCATGCATTGTAAATGATTGCCCCTTTAAAAAAAGTCCAAGTTCAGCCAGCGTACCGCATGGCTGCCGAACTCAGAACTTCATTACATCCTGCTCCATCTTTTTATCGCAATTAGCACTACGGGAAATCAATTTGTAACTTAAAAAAAAAAAGGCAAAGTAACATTGGATAACATTATAGATCTATTACAGTCAAAAAGAAGAATAATTGGTGCTTTTAACAGCTTTTCAATGGCTGATTTTAACATTTTTCAAGAAGTTAAAAAATGATAGAAAGTATTTTTTTAAAGCAAATAAAAATGCTGTAATGACTTTTAGGGGTGCATAACGTGCATGTAACATGATTTGTCATTTTAAACAACTTTAAATAGAAATATTGTTAAAACACACTGGTAACCCCCACCTGTCCCGTCCACACAGCACCCCCACATACCACATTATTCTGCCTCATTAATAATTAGGGGGGTATCCCAGGTGGTCTGAACCGTGCGCGAAGGACAAAATGCGATCACTCTGCGGCACCAATTCTTATTACCGCCCCCAAACGGTCCCTTCCTGTCAATCTTCACTGCGAGCGGCATGGCAAAGGAACGTTACTGCGTACACAGTGCGACTGCGGGCGCATGCACAGTCTACCGATAATTGCTCAGTTGCGTGAACATGGGCATTGCGTACAAATCGGAATCAGGCTAACTGTTAAGCAAATCAAGATGGGGTTTGTGTGGATGGAGGCGGGGCTAATTTTGTTCACACCTTAAAGTACTACAACGTATGGGTAAGTGCTGAGAGGTATGGCTAAGTGCTGTCAGGTATGGGTAAGTGCTTAGAGGTATGGGTAAGTGCTGTCAGATATGGGTAAGTGTTGCCAGGTATGGGTAAGTGCTACGAGGTATGGGTAAGTTCTGCAAGGTATGGGTAAATGCTGCCAGGTATGGGTAAATGCTGTGAGGTATGGGTAGTTACTGCGAGGTATGGGTAGTTACTGCGAGGTATGGGTAAGTGCTACGAGGTATGGGTAAGTGCTGCGAAATATGAGTAACTGCTGTTAGGTATGGGTAAGTTCTGAAAGGTATGGGTAAGTGCTGACAGGTATGTGTAAGTGCTGCCAGGAATGGGTAAGTGTTGCGAAGTATGAGTAAGGGCTGCCAGGCATGGGTAAGTGCTGGCAGGTATGGGTAAGTGCTGCGAGGTATGGATAATTGTTGGCAGGTATGGGTAAGTGCTGCCAGGTATGGGTAAGTGCTGCAGATTACATAGTAATGGTGTAGATGTGCGCTGAACAATGACATAATCAAATACAATCTAATTTTTGTTATCTTTATGAAGATATGAAATGCCTAAAATGTTTGGGACAAGCGCAGTTGGAGCAGATGAGTTACATGGTTGGTGTGCTCTGCAGAGGCAGTGTTCTAGAACCCTAATTCTGCAGAGGCGGTGTTCAAGAACCCTAATTCTGCAGGGGCGGTGTTCCAGAACTCTAATTCTGCAGACAGTGTTCTAGAACTCTAATTCTGCAGAGGCAGTGTTCTAGAACCCTAATTCTACAGAGGCGGTGTTCTAGAACTCTAATTCACAGCCACATACAGAAATGAAGATTTAAAAAAAAAAAAAAAAAAATTTGTCTCTAGGGCTCGCTCAGAGAAGTGTCTTCAGAGAATTTGCTCACGGTGAGATGGTATCATATTTATAATATATTTGGATGATGAAGGTATAATGTATGCACGCAGACGGTGAACTGATGGTGGATAGTTCTGTGGTTGAGTTGGCAGCTTCTCTTTTGCATTATAGAAATAACTTTCTATCAAAATAAGAGACGCCAAGAATACAGTACCTCTGTCTTTCATACCCCTGGGGGGCCCACATATTATACACACTTCCCCGTCGGAGCTGCACAAATCCCCAGAATATGGCGCAATGGCAATTCTCCCGGAGATCTGCGCATACGTAGCAGAGAAAACATTGGGAAGAGCATGCTCACAACTGCGTCGCGAGAGACTAGGAGTCCCGCACAGAGGGGATGATTCCGAGTTGTTCGCTCGCTAGCTGCTTTTAGCAGCATTGCACACGCTAGGTCGCCGCCCTCTGGGAGTGTATCTTAGCTTAGCAGAATTGCGAATAGAAATTTCTTAGCAGTTTCTGAGTAGCTCGAGACTCACTCCTACACTGCGATCAGTTCAGTCAGTTTCGTTCCTGGTTTGACGTCACACACACGTCCAGCGTTCGCCCAGCCACTCCCCCGTTTCTCCAGACACTCCCACGTTCACGTTTTTCCCTGAAACGCCTGCGTTATTCCGCACACTCCCAGAAAACGGTCAGTTTCCGCCCAGAAACACCCACTTCCTGTCACACTACGATCAGCAGAACGATGAAAAAACTTTGTTACGCTGTGAGTAAAATACCAAACTTTTGAGCTAATTTACTTGGCGCAGGCGCGCTGCGTACATTGCACATGCGCAGTTTGCGACGAATCGCTCCGTAGCGGGAAAAAATAACGAGCGAACTCGGAATGACCCCCAGAGACCGCACACGGAACCCCTCCTCTCCTATGCTCCCCCTGGTGGAGGAATAATGAAATGATTTGCACTGCTGGGTCATATTACACATTTTTTGTACAGAAACTGACCTCAGACCAATACATGAATTTTGGACATATCAGCAATCCTTCCCAAATTCTATGAGATAACCTGGTTCTTTTCCATATACTTCTTAAGGAGATGCTAAATGTGTTTCCACACTATGGGCCTCATTCTGAGTAGGATGCAAAGTGCACGCAAAATACCCATGCTGCACTGCAAGTGGGGCAGATGAGACTGAGCCAGGCATATACCAGAGTGATCTTGGCCTGTCATATGGTCCGGATCGCTCAGTGTGTACAGCCAATATGCGCATTCCCGCAGTCACATGCCATATTTTCCGGTCAGCAGTGCTGCACAGCCAACAGGACGATATCACATGCTGCGCCAAGCAATGCAATGGGTCATTCCATCCTTCATTACGCCGTTCTGATGTGCTGTGTAGATACGCCACGTCGGCCGTCATACTGTCCGCGTACATATCGTTCTAGTGTGGAGAGGAGCGTGTCCAAATCAACTCTGAATTGCAGTGTAATAGTAAAGTGTAGCATGTAACAGCAGCCAGGATTTCCCCTGCGTGCAGAACACATAAACGCATTTGCACCTCTTACATTGCAGTGTGGTTAATGCCAGGAGCAAGTTGCACCTTTCTTTTGCTCCCACACATAACCTTGAACCAGGCCGTGTGTGTAGCTGGATTGAAAATAATGGGTGGGGTGTAATAGGGTCCGTGTTCTGCGGACGCGTGGGATGCTGCAGATATCGTTTGATAAAAGGGCCCCTTTGTCCTCTGGAATTCTGTCCGCCGCATTCACCGCAGACAATACTTACAGGAGTCAGGTGACTGCGTTACATCGGATGTAGACCCTTCTCGTTTTGTCAGTACGTCTCCAGATCACCTATGAAGCTGCAGACAGACTGCGCGAGATGCCTGTGAGCTACGTACAGAACACTTGGCAGCGACGGCTGACACACTGAGCTGCTCTGACATCAAAGAACAGAGTGTGTGCGGCCCAGGGACGCTTTTCTATCTCAGCCTACCAGCTGCAAAAGCCGGGCCAACAGCGGGCAGTGTGCCTGTCCCTGCAACTCCCATAGCGAGCGGCTCTGACGCTAGAGGGGACAGGGGGCTTCAATCCTGAAACCTTGAATATGTTCCACAGTTCTGTATAAGTAAGCTGAACACTTGGGCGGTTGGCCTATATTGTTCTGTGTCTCCACACATGCCACTGCGACCAATCATAAGCCTACAGAAATCCACTGGATCACTATCGGCCGTGTGGTCAGAAATGTGCCTTGCATTTGCAGTCATCTACTGACCAGACTTGCAAGCCCTGGACTGGGATGTAGTTATGTGACCGGCGGTCAGGAGACCGAGGGTCACATGACCTCCCCCTACATCCCGCCCCCTCACAATCCTGACGGTCGGCATGCCGACCAACAGGGACTGTTCCCACAGCAGCCGATCAGGTCTAAACTGCGCATGCGTCGGCGCCGCAGTACGCCGGCGCATGCCAGACAGCTGATGCCCAGCGATCGCCTCTCGCCGATTTGGGGGCGCGGTCAAGGCAAAACAGGCATGCCCGGACCGTGTGTGTGGGGGGGGCTACGGCAGCTGCATGACATCACACGTAGCCGCTGCGACCAGGACAGCGATGAGTAGATCCCTGCCAGCGCACGGTAGCTGCGCAGGTAGGGAGCTACTCGTCAAGTACAAAATCATCGCTGCCGTGCGATGCTTTTGTACTTGTGCGGGGGGGGGGGGGGGGGTAAGGCCCGACATGTCTGAGTAACTGATCATAGCCGTGCGCTATGATCAGGTCTGAATTAGGCCCAGTGAGTATAGTAATGTTGGCGTGGAAGTCCAAGTTTATTGGATAATGGCAGGGATGGACTGGGGGCCGAAATCGGCCCTTCGACGCTCGGCCATGACAGGGGAGCGCGCACGGACACTAGCGACGGGGGCGTTCTGCGAGTCAAGGGGGAGTGGACTCGCAACACGCCTCCAGTTCCATGGAGAGGGACATAGGAGCATCCACAACAGATAGAGACGGAGGCTGCGCTGCGCACGGCCTTCCCCGCATTTTGAATGACGGGATCGGCCCACCAGCCCATCGGTCCTTCTGGTATTTGACAGAAGTGCCAGATGGGCAGTCCGGCCCTGGATAACGGCAAGTTATGATACAAGAGATTCCAGCGCATCGCAATGTTTTCCATCACTGTTTAATCTGATGCAACTGAAATAGTAATCTCACAAGTAGATAGGTTAGAAACTATTCTAGTACAGGTGTACGCTGGGTATTTCACCAGACTGAAGTAGAAGGTAATCGTTATAATATGCAAATCATCAGTGGTAGATAGGGGAGAGATTGAAGTGGCTTGCTTAAACTACAGGTTGGAGATAGAATAAAGGGATAATAACATATTTATTTAGATGCCTTGACCAATAAAATAAAATAAAACACTATTATCAGAATACAACAGACTAAATGGTTATTGAATGGCGTTTTGAGGGAATAATGTACAATTATATTCCATTTATGGTATCTGCTAAAAAATAATTGTAATTTTCACATTGGGAGTGTCATCATCAATCACAATTATCTTACAGTACATGTAACACTGCAGCCGACCAATATGTTCCAGTAATACTGATCTGGTTATTAACGTGTGCGTCTATTTCCCCTATGCCAGTCTCTGCCAGGAGAAGGGGGGGCAGGTACATTATATATCTGGCTGGGGCAGCTATATCAGAGGAGCCAGGACTGACACAGGAGCTGGAGGGTTTGTTTATACCCCCAAGGATCATTTACTGACATTTACTGACATTTGTGTGCAATATCAGCATTGGATCACAATAATCTATCAGCAGTTTGTTTCTTCCCGTCCAGGAAACATTATACAATAAAAGCATTGTCCATCTTCCTGTGGTTTAGTGCACATTTCACACATAAATACAATGGTAGTAAATAATATATAAGCACTGTCATATACTGTAAACTGTGCTCATTATCTCTCTCTCTGACATCACTGAACTAAATATAATGTAATCACATCATTATTCCCAAAATAATTCACTCACTAATGTATCATATATGAAGGTCATCTAAACAACAAAAAGCTCAACTTACCTACATACAGAACAAAGACCTGAAATGTACGAGAAAGGTTATTTCACTTTGATGACAGAAAAACAAGGTGCATGTGAGAATGTTTTATATAGAGGTGAGTTTGACACCTAATCTTCCTGCATTAGTGTGACGCTTCACTGTTCTCCTCCCACTATATAACTCTCAGTCTGTGGCTTCCTGCTGCCTCCATTCCCCTCCTCACATCATGTCACTGCCCCTGTCACATGGAGCCCGACCGCCGGCAAACAGAAGACCACCCACATGCAGCCCTGTCCTCACTGACACATCACTCATCTCCTGATATACTCTGTGCTGCTGGGGACCCTGCTCCTCCCACTATAGAACCCTCAGCCTGGGGCTGCTGCCTCCATTCCCCTCCTCACATCATGTCACTGCCCCTGTCACATGCAGCCCTGTCCTCACTGACACATCACTCATCTCCTGATATACTCTGTGCTGCTGGGGACCCTGCTCCTCCCACTATATAACTCTCAGCCTGTGGCTTCCTGCTGCCTCCATTCCCCTCCTCACATCATGTCACTGCCCCTGTCACATGCAGCCCTGTACTCACTGACACATCACTCATCTCCTGATATACTCTGTGCTGCTGGGGAAACTGCTCATCCCACTATATAACTCTCAATCTGTGGCTTCCTGTTGCCTCCATTCCCCTCCTCACATCATGTCACTACCCCTGTCACATGCAGCCCTGTCCTCACTGACACATCACTCATCTCCTGATATACTCTGTGCTGCTGGGTATCCTGCTCCTCCTACTATATAACTCTCAGTCTGTGGCTTCCTGCTGCCTCCATTCCCCTCCTCACATCATGTCACTGCCCCTGTCACATGCAGCCCTGTCCTCACTGACACATCACTCATCTCCTGATATACTCTGTGCTGCTGGGGACCCTGCTGCTTCCACTATATAACTCTCAGTCTGTGGCTTCCTGCTGCCTCCATTCCCCTCCTCACATCATGTCACTGCCCCTGTCACATGCAGCCCTGTCCTCACTGATACATCACTCATCTCCTGATATACTCTGTGCTGCTGGGGATCCTGCTCCTCCCACTATATAACTCTCAGTCTGTGGCTTCCTGCTGCCTCCATTCCCCTCCTCTCATCATGTCACTGCCCCTGTCACATGCAGCCCTGTCCTCACTGACACATCACTCATCTCCTGATATACTCTATGCTGCTTGGGACCCTGCTCCTCCCACTATATAACTCTCAGTCTGTGGCTTCCTGCTGCCTCCATTCCCCTCCTCACATCCTGTCACCGCCCCTTTGTGCTTCTGTGTGCTGTGAGCAGGTGTGTGCAGGAGAGCTCCATCAGTGGTAGCTGTGATATCGTGCTGCAGGGAGTTTCCCTGCTGGCTTCCCCAGGGGGATGGATCCTCCTGGGGGAGAGAGTTTCCAGAGTGCAGGCCATGGCTCGGGCCCTAAACCAACAGCCAGACTAAAGACTTCCGGTGCCCTGACAGATTGTGCGGCTGGCCAGTCGGGGACATCCAGAAGAGGCAGCAGTGGCAGTGCTAATGGTGCGGATTCAGTGAGGCAACTGGAGTCGCAGTCAGTTCCTCATAACATACCGGAGGGTGATGCTCTCCTGTGTAAGGAAACACAGGATCGAGCGGTGGTGGCTGCTACCAGCCCTGTCGGTGTGGCTCTAGTGAAGGAACTAGAGCCTTCAAATCCCCCCAAACTGTCCGAGGGTGCTCCCCCATGTGCCGTAACATGGGGTGGAGTGGCAGCAGCCGCTGTCTGCCCTATAGACAGTGAAGTAGTGGGGGAGGGGATGAAGCCCTTTGATGCCAAAGAGAATGTGCCTGAGTCTCCTGGAAGTACTGATGACGAGGAAGAGACTTTTGACAGCCTCAGTGTGGAGGAGCTGCAGAAAGAATCAAAAAGAATAAGTGCAAGAATCGTTGATAAGAAAAAGAGAAGATACTCTTGCTTTAAATGGGAAAGACCTGTGCTAAGAGAGGCCATCAAGTCACTTTCTAAAGACCTGGAAAAGGTAAAAAGCAAGCTGCATGAAAAGCGGCAAGAGAGAAAAGACAAAGAAATGGCATCACAAGCAGCAGTACAAGAGTTACCTGATCAAACAGCAGTGCATGAGTTACCTGATCGTGCAGCAGCTCAGGTGTTGCAAGTATCTATGCAGATGAGCTCACAGGAAGCAGAAGGGTGTGGTGTCCAGAGCATGATCACAGAGGCTCCAGTGCAGACAGAAAGCAGTGCACACCCCGGCCTACTGACTGATATGGAGACTAACAGTGGTGTGCAGGAGAATGCAGGTTTGCCGGTCCATGCGGGATCAGAGGTGCCTACCACATCAGCAGCAGCTCAGCTTGGTCCTGCTCCCCCAGCAGTGGGGCCTCCTTCTGTAGTGATGGCTACATTGGATGACCTTGAGGAAGAGGAAAAGCGCACAGACTTCCAACTGCGCATGGAGGTAATTAAAGCAGAACTAATGTTGGACAAAAATGCAGGAAAAATAAAGTTAAAGTCCGGTGTACAAAGTAAATCAGTGAATGTCAGTAATGTGCCAGTGACTGGGGAGGCTCTGGGGGATAATGCTGGTGGGGACACTGTGCAATCCTGCAGTTCAACACAGGGTATGCCAGCACTAGACAAAAGTACTCTATCAGACGGTGGTAAAGACATTATTCAGTCTGTATATGGACAGATGGCTGCCCCAGCCAGGGCCAAGGCTGCTGTTGAATTGATTAGCCAGGAGCAAAAGAGGCGCGAAGGGTTAAGCAATATAAATGTGGTTAATGCAAATGCTATTGGAAATGTGAATGAACAGCCTGTTCCTGGTACAATGTCTTATGCTAACATGGCTACAAGGCCAAATGTTATTAATAATGTGTCACCTGTAATGGTCGGGCCTGGTCAGGTCAGTAAAAGAAGAAATCTTTTACAGTTTAAATGGACAGGAGCAGGTGAAGTTCCCACTAAAGAAGTGTTCCTGGAAATGATTTTCAGCCTTGGGTTCCATGCCTCGGATCTGTATGCCTGCATCCATCCAGTTAAGACACCAGATTTTGATGTAAGCTTCCTGTCCTATCAGGGACTGCAGTCGTTTTGGACGAAGTGGCAGGCATGCAGATCCGTGGCACCCTACAGTAGCTACAAAACAAACTTGGTTACTACACAGGATAAAGTTAAACTGACAATCTTGGTCAGGAACGAGTCAATTCCTGCCCAGGATATATTGTTCTGGTTATCCAGATTCTGTACTGTACAGTCCAACTTGACCAAGGTTGGTTTTACAATGGGAGTTTGGGGGGGAGCGTGGTCAGCCATGGTCCAATTAAAAAGTACAGACAGAGGTTTTATACATGTGCCGTCTGCTGCGTATATAGGCCGAGACCGTGTTCAGTGTTTATATTCAGGGCAACCCCGCACCTGCTTCAAATGCGGGGATTTTCGACACATGAGCAGTGATTGTAATGTTACCAAATGTACATTATGTGGGAAAATCGGACATGTTTCCAGGGATTGCAGTAATGTCAAATGTAATTTGTGTGGTGAGGATGGCCATCCTTACAGCAGGTGCCCCTGGGCAAGTCACAATATGGAAAGTGAGAGAGAGCAGAGGGAGGAAACAACCAGGAATGAGATAGAAGGTCAGGGAAAAGAACAGGGACCAGTTTTTGTGGGAGTAAGGACAAGGAGTTCTGTAGACAGGGAAGATGCCTTTCAAATGGTGAAAAACGGTAACAATAAAAAAAAGAGGAAAGGTGATAATGAGCAGGTAATTCTTACCAACAGATTTGATGTGCTTTCCACTGATGAGGAAGAGGAGGGTGAGGTGGTAGGGAATGGTGGGGAAACCATTTTTGTACCCAGAGTGAGTAAAAGAAAAGCAAAACAGAAAAATACATCTGAAGGGGTAACTATTGAAAAGGGTAAAAGTAAAAGAAGGAAAAAGAAAGAACAAGTACTGGTAGAAGATGATAGTGGAGAAAGCGGAGGGGAGGAGGTACAGGAGGGTCTAGAATGGGACCCCATGGGCACAGAGTTGGTGGAAAAAGAGGTGGCCAGGGATTCAGAGGTTGGAAACGGGCATACTCCTATTGATGAAATGGTAATAGAGGAGACTCAAGAGGTGGAGGAAGAAGAGATTAACATGGACTCTTCTGGTTCAATAATCAAACCAAGTGGGGCACCTGCATGTGATTCACTGGGGGTTCCAGGCTTGACACACAGGTCTGAGCGTAAACCACCAGATCCTGGACCCTCGCAGAGTAAGGATGGCCTGTCCCAAGGGTTAGGCAAGGGGGATGGCATGTTGGGTGTCATTGGGGAGAGGGAAACCCCTCCCAAAGGGAAAGAGACACGAGGTTCCGGGTCTTCAAATATGGGGTCAGGGAAAGATGTAAAGGAAAAGTGAGCAAGGTTCTGCTTCTATAACCAAAAGAAACATGGATCCCCAACCAATACGATGTGCCACCATTAATGTGGCTTCCGTAATTTCCAAACGTGCTCGTTTTCTGGCCTTTGATTTTTTCAATACGATTGAGATTGACTTTTTATTTTTGCAAGAGACTAGAATTACTAAGTTGGACACCCTTCACAAGATGAAGCGTGAGTGGAGGCGTGGGCCTTCTTACTGGTCTCTTGCGGCCGAGCCGTACGGTGGGGTGGCAGTACTTTTTACTGGTATGGTAACCGTGCACAAGGTTATAGAATTACAGGCAGGTAGGTGTATGATTTTGGATGTCAACCTGAGGGGACATGACCTGAGACTCATTAACATTTATGGGCCACAGTCTTCATGGGACAGGAAATGTCTCTTCAGGGAGATAAAACCGTTCCTTTTTACGGCCCAGCAGATTGTCTTTGGAGGTGATTTCAACACCATTATCAGGCCAAAAGACAGGGGAGGTTCAAGGACAACACTGGGTCCTGATTCCAATTTTTTAGTTAGCATGGTTAGACAGGCCGGTCTGGTGGATGTGCATGTTCGCCATTTCCCAGACCTCACGGGTTACACCTATTTTAGTGGTAGTCGTAGGTCTAGGATAGATAGGTTTTTTGTTACGGGAACTTCAAAAACTTTGCCTCCAGAGGTAAAACTAGTAGAGTTCTCTGATCACGCTTTTCTCTCTATTACTTTGAATGCTTCAAAAGCTACTCAGAAAGGACGGGGTCTATGGCGCTTGAGCTCTGAGCTCCTAAAGGAAGAAAGGGTTAGACAATCCTTTAGAGACTTCTTTCAATCCCAGGAAACACTTTTGGAGGCGGGTTGGAGTAGATCTGAGTGGTGGGAAGAAACTAAAAAGAGAATTCGGAGACTCTTCCGTAGGCTGGTAGCAAAAAAGAACTTGATAAGACGGAATATCTATCGGAACCTGAGAAGGAAATTAGATTTCTTAATCTCTGGGTGTGGAGATAGTGGGGAAATCTCCCGGGTGAAGGCTCAGATGAAGGAATATCAGTATAACCGTCTGGATTCCTTGGTTCTGGAGAGGGATTTTGGAAAGTACCACTCACCTGATCCCTACCAGAGCTGTGGAAAATCAGTTGAGGTGAAGGAGGTAAGGGGTCTGTATGACAGACAGGGTGTCCTTCAAGAGGACAAGGAAGGCGTCCTGAATGTTATTGGATCCTATTACTCCGATCTTTTGTCTGAGCAGCCACTTATCAGAGAAAGGATGGAAACATTTCTAAGGGAGACTCCTGGTCTTCGTAACCCAGATGCCTCTTTTGAAACTTTGGGTAATAATGTGACAGCAGAGTAAATCAGGAAGGCGATTGATGGGTTAAATTTAAAGAAGTCTCCAGGCCCAGATGGGTTAACATCTGAGTTTTATATAGCTTTTGCAGACCTCTTGATTCCCCGCCTTGTAGAAGTATATAATGAGTGCCTGGACGAGGGAATTCTCCCTCCTTCTATGAGGTTATCTGCTCTCATATTGCTGTCCAAAGGTAAGGATCCATCTCGCATTGAGAACTGGCGCCCCATCGCCCTTCTCAATACAGATAGAAAGATTTTGGCAAAAGTACTTTTTAATAGGTTGTTGGAATTTTCTGAACAACTGCTTTCTCCATCTCAGCACTGTACTGTGAAGGGCCGCAGCACCTTTAGTGCAGTCCTTGGCGTCCGGGAGGCCATAGAGCAGTGCCGTGCTGAGAAATGGGGAAAGTACTTGCTGGCATTAGATCAGTCTAAGGCTTTTGACCGAGTAAATCATGAGTACCTGTGGGCCTTGCTTGAAAGGTATGGTTTTCCAGTCAGGGTGGTGAATTGGCTAAGAACAACATACAGTCAGGCCGAGAGCTTCCCACTTGTTAATGGTTGGGTAGGTCCTACCTTTGGCGTGAGCTCTGGTGTTCGTCAGGGATGCCCCCTGAGCCCCCTTCTATATGTATTCGCGATCGATCCCTTCATCAGAAGGGTAGAGAACGGTGCAGTGGGAGGAGTGCAGCTGGGACCGGAGTTCCCTCTGAAGGTAGTGGCTTACGCAGATGATGTCACAGTGGTTCTGTCATCAGTGGCAGAGGCACGTGAAGTAGAAAATCTCATCTGTGAATACTCTGAAGCTTCATGCTCCAGAATAAACCATGAGAAGTGTGACGTTTTCTGGATGGGGGAGGAAGGCGAGGAATTCTGCCTTCCGGACAGCCTCACAGATAAAGATTTTAGGCATCTGTTTCGACCATGGTGACTATGCCATTCTAAATTGGGAGAGAACTCTGGAAAATGCTGCCCGGAAAGTAGAGAGCTGGAAGAGATGGAAATTCTCTTACAGGGAAAAGGTTGACTTGTGCAAAACCTACCTGATCACGATCTTTCTGTATGTCAGCTATGTGTGCTTCTTGCCTCAATCTTTATGGACCAAATTGAACTCTCTGTTCTTTATGTTACTTTGGGGGAACAGAATAAATATCGTCAAGAGGGGCATCACTTATAAGTCGAGGAAAGACGGGGGTTTGAGTATGGTCAACCCTGTGGTCTTTTTTGTAACAACCTTTGTAAAATTTAATTTTGGGAGCCTACTGTTAGAGACTCCCCCTCGATGGGTAAGTGGCTTTGAGATCTGGGTATCTCCCTTCCTCAGGTTTTGGTTAGAAGGAGGCCAAGTGAAGAGTCCTCAAATTCGGCATGGGTATCTTCCGATCTACGTTATCCAGTGCTTGAAAGTGATAAAGCGTTGGGGACTGGAAGTGGGGGAAGTCAAAAGTCTTTCCAGGAAGGAGTTGGGGGAGAGGATTTTGCGAACCCACTTTCATGTTCCGCTGTCACTAAGGGATTGCCCGAGTGATGTCGCTTCAGCAGGGTTGGCTCTGATTAATTCGGAGAGAATACCGCTGAAGTTCAGAGATATTGCTTGGCTTTCTTTCCACGGGAAGCTTTACGTAAAGGGGAACATGATGTGGAGAAATGCCAGTGATCGTGGTTGTCCACGGGAGGAATGTCTAGGGGAGGTGGAGACAATGGACCATTTCTTGATCAGGTGCCCCTTTAACGTAGAAATTTACAAGAGAGTTTCAAGAGCTTTACGTATCCCGTGCCTTTCGGGGCTTAGTTACCCTGAGTGGGCTTATGGAGCATTCAAAAGATATGGTAGATTTAATTTGACCACCATTTTTTTAGTCAGTTTAGCAGTTAGATATCACACTTGGATGGCACGGTGTCAGGTGTCCATAAGAAATAAAGTCCTTCCCTGGGAAGTGGTGGTGGATTTAATTCTGCACGAGGTGGAAAGGATGATGGTTCTGGATAAGGAGAGGATGGATGCTGTCGTGTGGTCTCGTTGGTGGGGCCACCTGAAACTCCCTTGAGTGGGTGGTAGAAGTCCTCTCTAAATCTAGCTTTAGGGTCTTTTCTTCATTTCACATCCCATAGATTTTGAGAACTTTCATTTTTTATGGAATAGGTTTGCATACATTTAACTAGCTTTGCTCAGTTTTTCTTAAACATAAGTGTGTAGATTTGGGTGGAGTGTTGGTGAAGGTGGTGGTTGGTTTGGAGTATTATTTCTGAATATTTATATATACAGTATATATTATTTATTCAAGGAATGTAAATTTGAGTTCTGTTTGTTAATTATTATTTATTATTATTATTATTATTATTATTATTATTATTATTTTTTGTATAAAGTATTATTTATTTGTTTTATTCTGTATATATTGTAAATTTTGATGCAAGTTTTAAATAAATAAAACATTTCCTGATATACTCTGTGCTGCTGGGGACTCTGCTCCTCCCACTATATAACTCTCAGTCTGTGGTTTCCTGCTGCCTCCATTCCCCTCCTCACATCATGTCACTGCCCCTGTCACATGCAGCCCTGTCCTCACTGACACATCACTCATCTCCTGATATACTCTGTGCTGCTGGGGACCCTGCTCTTCCCACTATATAACTCTGTCTGTGGCTTCCTGCTGCCTCCATTCCCCTCCTCACATCATGTCACTGCCCCTGTCACATGCAGCCCTGTCCTCACGGACACATCACTCATCTCCTGATATACTCTGTGCTGCTGGGGACCCTGCTCCTCCCACTATATAACTCTCAGTCTGTGGCTTCCTGCTGCCTCCATTCCCCTCCTCACATCATGTCACTGCCCCTGTCACATGCAGCCCTGTCCTCACTGACACGTCACTCATCTCCTGATATACTCTGTGCTGCTGAGGACCCTGCTCCTCCCACTATATAAGTCTCAGTCTGTGGCTTCCTGCTGCCTCCATTCCCCTCCTCACATTATGTAACTGCTCCTGTCACATGCAGCCCTGTCCTCACTGACACATCACTCATCTCCTGATATACTCTGTGCTGCTGGGGACCCTGCTCCTCCCACTATATAACTCTCAGTCTGTGGCTTCCTGCTGCCTCCATTCCCCTCCTCTCATCATGTCATGCCCCTGTCACATGCAGCCCTGTCTTCACTGACACATCACTCATCTCCTGATATACTCTGTGCTGCTGGGGACCCTGCTCCTCCCACTATATAACTCTCAGTCTGTGGCTTCCTGCTGCCTCCATTCCCCTCCTCACATCATGTCACTGCCCCTGTCACATGCAGCCCTGTCCTCACTGACACATCACTCATCTCCTGATATACTCTGTGCTGCTGGGGACCCTGCTCCTTCCACTATATAACTCTCAGTCTGTGGCTTCCTGCTGCCTCCATTCCCCTCCTCACATCATGTCATTGCCCGTTACATGCAGCCCTGTCCTCACTGACACATCACTCATCTCCTGATATACTCTGTGCTGCTGGGGACCCTGCTGCTTCCACTATATAGCTCTCAGTCTGTGACTTCCTGCTGCCTCTATTCCCTCCTCACATCATGTCACTGCCCCTGTCACATGCAGCCCTGTCCTCACTGACACATCACTCATCTCCTGATATACTCTGTGCTGCTGGGGACCCTGCTGCTTCCACTATATAGCTCTCAGTCTGTGACTTCCTGCTGCCTCTATTCCCTCCTCACATCATGTCACTGCCCCTGTCACATGCAGCCCTGTCCTCACTGACACATCACTCATCTCCTGATATACTCTGTGCTGCTGGGGACCCTGCTTCTCCCACTATATAACTCTCAGTCTGTGGCTTCCTGCTGCCTCCATTCCCCTCCTCACATCATGTCACTGCCCCTGTCACATGCAGTCCTGTCCTCACTGACACATCACTCATCTCCTGATATACTCTGTGCTGCTGTGGATCCTGCTCCTCCCACTATATAACTCTCAGCCTGTGGCTTCCTGCTGCCTCCATTCTCCTCCTCACATCATGTCACTACCCCTGTCACATGCAGCCCTGTCCTCGCTGACATATCACTCATCTCCTGATATACTCTGTGCTGCTGGGGACCCTGCTCCTCCCACTATATAACTCTCAGCCTGTGGCTTCATGCTGCCTCCATTCCCCTCCTCACATCATGTCACTGCCCCTGTCACATGCAGCCCTGTCCTCACTGACACATCACTCATCTCCTGATATACTCTGTGCTGCTGGGGACCCTGCTCCTCCCACTATATAACTCTCAGTCTGTGGCTTCCTGCTGCCTCCATTACCCTCCTCACATCATGTCACTGCTCCTGTCACATGCAGCCCAGTCCTCACTGACACTTCACTCATCTCCTGATATACTCTGTGCTGCTGGGGACCCTGCTCCTCCCACTATATAACTCTCAGTTTGTGGCTCCCTGTTGCCTCCATTCCCCTCCTCACATCATGTCACTGCCCCTGTCACATGCAGCCCTGTCCTCACTGACACATCACTCATCTCCTGATATACTCTGTGCTGCTGGGGGACCCTGCTCCTCCCGCTATATAACTCTCAGTCTGTGGCTTCCTGCTGCCTCCATTCCCCTCCTCACATCATGTCACTGCCCCTGCCACATGCAGCCCTGTCCTCACTGACACATCACTCATCTCCTGATATACTCTGTGCTGCTGGGGACCCTGCTCCTCCCACTATATAACTCTCAGTTTGTGGCTCCCTGTTGCCTCCATTCCCCTCCTCACATCATGTCACTGCCCCTGTCACATGCAGCCCTGTCCTCACTGACACATCACTCATCTCCTGATATACTCTGTGCTGCTGGGGGACCCTGCTCCTCCCGCTATATAACTCTCAGTCTGTGGCTTCCTGCTGCCTCCATTCCCCTCCTCACATCATGTCACTGTCCCTGTCACATGCAGCCCTGTCCTCACTGACACATCACTCTTCTCCTGATATACTCTGTGCTGCTGGGGATCCTGCTCCTCCCACTATATAACTCTCAGTCTGTGGCTTCCTGCTGCCTCCATTCCCCTCCTCACATCATGTCACTGCCCCCGTCACATGCAGCCCTGTCCTCACTGACACATCACTCATCTCCTGATATACTCTGTGCTGCTGGGGACCCTGCTCCTCCCACTATATAACTCTCAGTCTGTGGCTTCCTGCTGCCTCCATTCCCCTCCTCACATCATGTCACTGCCCCTGTCACATGCAGCCCTGTCCTCACTGACACATCACTCATCTCCTGATATACTCTGTGCTGCTGGAGACCCTGCTTCTCCTACTATATAACTCTCAGTCTGTGGCTTCCTGCTGCCTCCATTCCCCTCCTCACATCATGTCACTGCCCCCGTCACATGCAGCCCTGTCCTCACTGACACATCACTCATCTCCTGATATACTCTGTGCTGCTGGGGACCCTGCTCCTCCCACTATATAACTCTCAGTCTGTGGCTTCCTGCTGCCTCCATTCCCCTCCTCACATCATGTCACTGCCCCTGTCACATGCAGCCCTGTCCTCACTGACACATCACTCATCTCCTGATATACTCTGTGCTGCTGGGTACCCTGCTCCTCCCACTATATAACTCTCAGTCTGTGGCTTCCTGCTGCCTCCATTCCCCTTCTCACATCATGGCACATGCAGCCCTGTCCTCACTGACACATCACTCATCTCCTGATATACTCTGTGCTGCTGGGTACCCTGCTCCTCCCACTATATAACTCTCAGTCTGTGACTTACTGCTGCCTCCATTCCTCTCCTCACTAGAGATGAGCGGGTTCGGTTCCTCGGAATCCGAACCCGCCCGAACTTCAGCTTTTTTTACACGGAACCGAGCGACTCGGATCTTCCCGCCTTGCTCGGTTAACCCGAGCGCGCCCGAACGTCATCATGACGCTGTCGGATTCTCGCGAGGCTCGGATTCTATCACGAGACTCGGATTCTATATAAGGAGCCGCGCGTCGCCGCCATTTTACACGTGCATTGAGATTGATAGTGAGAGGACGTGGCTGGCGTCCTCTCCGTTTAGAGAAGAAATAGATAGGAGAGTGAGACAGTGACACTTCATTTACTGGAGCTTAGGAGGAGTACTCAGACAGAGAGTGCAGAATTTTGCTGATAGTATTAGTTAGTTATACTAGTGACTGACCAGTGACCACCAGTGCAGTTTTATATTATTTAATATAATCCGTTCTCTGCCTGAAAAAACGATACACAGTGACTCAGTCACATACCATATCTGTGCTCAGCCCAGTGTGCTGCTGCATCATCTATGTATAATATCTGACTGTGCTCACACAGCTTAATTGTGGGGGAGACTGGGGAGCAGTTAGGTTATAGCAGGAGCCAGGAGTACATATTAAAATTAAACAGTGCACACTTTTTTTCTGCAGGAGTGCCACTGCCAGTGTGACTGACCAGTGACCTGACCACCAGTATATAGTATACTATATTGTATTGTGAATGTCTGCCTGTAAAAGTTAAACACACGTCGTGTGACTTGTGTGGTGTTTTTTTATTCTATAAAATAAAAAACTCATTCTGCTGACAGACAGTGTCCAGCAGGTCCGTCATTATATAATATATACCTGTCCGGCTGCAGTAGTGATATATATATATTTTTTATATCATTATTTATCATCCAGTCGCAGCAGACACAGTACGGTAGTTCACGGCTGTAGCTACCTCTGTGTCGGCACTCGGCAGTCCATCCATAATTGTATACCACCTACCCGTGGTTTTTTTTTTCTTTCTTCTTTATACATACTACATCTCATTATCAACCAGTCTATATTAGCAGCAGACACAGTACGGTAGTCCACGGCTGTAGCTACCTCTGTGTCGGCACTCGGCAGTCCATCCATAATTGTATACCACCTACCCGTGGTTTTTTTTTCTTTCTTCTTTATACATACATACTACATCTCTTTATCAACCAGTCTATATTAGCAGCAGACACAGTACGGTAGTCCACGGCTGTAGCTACCTCTGTGTCGGCACTCGGCAGTCCGTCCATAATTGTATACCACCTACCCGTGGTTTTTTTTTCTTTCTTCTTTATACATACATACTACATCTCTTTATCAACCAGTCTATATTAGCAGCAGACACAGTACGGTAGTCCACGACTGTAGCTACCTCTGTGTCGGCACTCGGCAGTCCGTCCATAATTGTATACCACCTACCCGTGGTTTTTTTTTCTTTCTTCTTTATACATACATACTACATCTCATTATCATCCAGTCTATATTAGCAGCAGACACAGTACAGTACAATAGTCCACGGCTGTAGCTACCTCTGTGTCGGCACTCGGCAGTCCATCCATAATTGTATACTAGTATCCATCCATCTCCATTGTTTACCTGAGGTGCCTTTTAGTTGTGCCTATTAAAATATGGAGAACAAAAATGTTGAGGTTCCAAAATTAGGGAAAGATCAAGATCCACTTCCACCTCGTGCTGAAGCTGCTGCCACTAGTCATGGCCGAGACGATGAAATGCCAGCAACGTCGTCTGCCAAGGCCGATGCCCAATGTCATAGTACAGAGCATGTCAAATCCAAAACACCAAATATCAGTAAAAAAAGGACTCCAAAACCTAAAATAAAATTGTCGGAGGAGAAGCGTAAACTTGCTAATATGCCATTTACCACACGGAGTGGCAAGGAACGGCTGAGGCCCTGGCCTATGTTCATGGCTAGTGGTTCAGCTTCACATGAGGATGGAGGCACTCAGCCTCTCGCTAGAAAAATGAAAAGACTCAAGCTGGCAAAAGCAGTAGCACCGCAAAGAACTGTGCGTTCTTCGAAATCCCAAATCCACAAGGAGAGTCCAATTGTGTCGGTTGCGATGCCTGACCTTCCCAACACTGGACGTGAAGAGCATGCGCCTTCCACCATTTGCACGCCCCCTGCAAGTGCTGGAAGGAGCACCCGCAGTCCAGTTCCTGATAGTCAGATTGAAGATGTCAGTGTTGAAGTACACCAGGATGAGGAGGATATGGGTGTTGCTGGCGCTGGGGAGGAAATTGACCAGGAGGATTCTGATGGTGAGGTGGTTTGTTTAAGTCAGGCACCCGGGGAGACACCTGTTGTCCGTGGGAGGAATATGGCCGTTGACATGCCTGGTGAAAATACCAAAAAAATCAGCTCTTCGGTGTGGAACTATTTCAACAGAAATGCGGACAACAGGTGTCAAGCCGTGTGTTCCCTTTGTCAAGCTGTAATAAGTAGGGGTAAGGACGTTAACCACCTCGGAACATCCTCCCTTATACGTCACCTGCAGCGCATTCATAATAAGTCAGTGACAAGTTCAAAAACTTTGGGTGACAGTGGAAGCAGTCCACTGACCAGTAAATCCCTTCCTCTTGTAACCAAGCTCACGCAAACCACCCCACCAACTCCCTCAGTGTCAATTTCCTCCTTCCCCAGGAATGCCAATAGTCCTGCAGGCCATGTCACTGGCAATTCTGACGATTCCTCTCCTGCCTGGGATTCCTCCGATGCATCCTTGCGTGTAACGCCTACTGCTGCTGGCGCTGCTGTTGTTGCTGCTGGGAGTTGATGGTCATCCCAGAGGGGAAGTCGTAAGACCACTTTTACTACTTCCACCAAGCAATTGACTGTCCAACAGTCCTTTGCGAGGAAGATGAAATATCACAGCAGTCATCCTACAGCAAAGCGGATAACTGAGGCCTTGGCATCCTGGGTGGTGAGAAACGTGGTTCCGGTATCCATCATTACTGCAGAGCCAACTAGAGACTTGTTGGAGGTACTGTGTCTCCGGTACCAAATACCATCTAGGTTCCATTTCTCTAGGCAGGCGATACCGAAAATGTACACAGACCTCAGAAAAAGAGTCACCAGTGTCCTAAAAAATGCAGCTGTACCCAATGTCCACTTAACCACGGACATGTGGACAAGTGGAGCAGGGCAGGGTCAGGACTATATGACTGTGACAGCCCACTGGGTAGATGTATGGACTCCCGCCGCAAGAACAGCAGCGGCGGCACCAGTAGCAGCATCTCGCAAACGCCAACTCTTTCCTAGGCAGGCTACGCTTTGTATCACCGGTTTCCAGAATACGCACACAGCTGAAAACCTCTTACGGCAACTGAGGAAGATCATCGCGGAATGGCTTACCCCAATTGGACTCTCCTGTGGATTTGTGGCATCAGACAACGCCAGCAATATTGTGTGTGCATTAAATATGGGCAAATTCCAGCACGTCCCATGTTTTGCACATACCTTGAATTTGGTGGTGCAGAATTTTTTAAAAAATGACAGGGGCGTGCAAGAGATGCTGTCGGTGGCCAGAAGAATTGCGGGACACTTTCGGCGTACAGGCACCACGTACAGAAGACTGGAGCACCACCAAAAACTACTGAACCTGCCCTGCCATCATCTGAAGCAAGAAGTGGTAACGAGGTGGAATTCAACCCTCTATATGCTTCAGAGGTTGGAGGAGCAGCAAAAGGCCATTCAAGCCTATACAATTGAGCACGATATAGGAGGTGGAATGCACCTGTCTCAAGCGCAGTGGAGAATGATTTCAACGTTGTGCAAGGTTCTGATGCCCTTTGAACTTGCCACACGTGAAGTCAGTTCAGACACTGCCAGCCTGAGTCAGGTCATTCCCCTCATCAGGCTTTTGCAGAAGAAGCTGGAGACATTGAAGGAGGAGCTAACACGGAGCGATTCAGCTAGGCATGTGGGACTTGTGGATGGAGCCCTTAATTCGCTTAACAAGGATTCACGGGTGGTCAATCTGTTGAAATCAGAGCACTACATTTTGGCCACCATGCTCGATCCTAGATTTAAAGCCTACCTTGGATCTCTCTTTCCGGCAGACACAAGTCTGCTGGGGTTGAAAGACCTGCTGGTGAGAAAATTGTCAAGTCAAGCGGAACGCGACCTGTCAACATCTCCTCCTTCACATTCTCCCGCAACTGGGGGTGCGAGGAAAAGGCTCAGAATTCCGAGCCCACCCGCTGGCGGTGATGCAGGGCAGTCTGGAGCGACTGCTGATGCTGACATCTGGTCCGGACTGAAGGACCTGACAACGATTACGGACATGTCGTCTACTGTCACTGCATATGATTCTCTCAACATTGAAAGAATGGTGGAGGATTATATGAGTGACCGCATCCAAGTAGGCACGTCACACAGTCCGTACTTATACTGGCAGGAAAAAGAGGCAATTTGGAGGCCCTTGCACAAACTGGCTTTATTCTACCTAAGTTGCCCTCCCACAAGTGTGTACTCCGAAAGAGTGTTTAGTGCCGCCGCTCACCTTGTCAGCAATCGGCGTACGAGGTTACATCCAGAAAATGTGGAGAAGATGATGTTCATTAAAATGAATTATAATCAATTCCTCCGCGGAGACATTGACCAGCAGCAATTGCCTCCACAAAGTACACAGGGAGCTGAGATGGTGGATTCCAGTGGGGACGAATTGATAATCTGTGAGGAGGGGGATGTACACGGTGATATATCGGAGGATGATGATGAGGTGGACATCTTGCCTCTGTAGAGCCAGTTTGTGCAAGGAGAGATTAATTGCTTCTTTTTTGGTGGGGGTCCAAACCAACCCGTCATATCAGTCACAGTCGTGTGGCAGACCCTGTCACTGAAATGATGGGTTGGTTAAAGTGTGCATGTCCTGTTTATACAACATAAGGGTGGGTGGGAGGGCCCAAGGACAATTCCATCTTGCACCTCTTTTTTCTTTTATTTTTCTTTGCGTCATGTGCTGTTTGGGGAGGGTTTTTTGGAAGGGCCATCCTGCGTGACACTGCAGTGCCACTCCTAGATGGGCCCGGTGTTTGTGTCGGCCACTAGGGTCGCTTATCTTACTCACACAGTCAGCTACCTCATTGCGCCTCTTTTTTTCTTTGCGTCATGTGCTGTTTGGGGAGGGTTTTTTGGAAGGGCCATCCTGCGTGACACTGCAGTGACACTCCTAGATGGGCCCGGTGTTTGTGTCGGCCACTAGGGTCGCTTATCTTACTCACACAGTCAGCTACCTCATTGCGCCTCTTTTTTTCTTTGCGTCATGTGCTGTTTGGGGAGGGTTTTTTGGAAGGGCCATCCTGCGTGACACTGCAGTGCCACTCCTAGATGGGCCCGGTGTTTGTGTCGGCCACTAGGGTCGCTTATCTTACTCACACAGTCAGCTACCTCATTGCGCCTCTTTTTTTCTTTGCGTCATGTGCTGTTTGGGGAGGGTTTTTTGGAAGGGACATCCTGCGTGACACTGCAGTGCCACTCCTAGATGGGCCCGGTGTTTGTGTCGGCCACTAGGGTCGCTTATCTTACTCACACAGTCAGCTACCTCATTGCGCCTCTTTTTTTCTTTGCATCATGTGCTGTTTGGGGAGGGTTTTTTGGAAGGGCCATCCTGCGTGACACTGCAGTGCCACTCCTAGATGGGCCCGGTGTTTGTGTCGGCCACTAGGGTCGCTTATCTTACTCACACAGTCAGCTACCTCATTGCGCCTCTTTTTTTCTTTGCGTCATGTGCTGTTTGGGGAGGGTTTTTTGGAAGGAACATCCTGCGTGACACTGCAGTGCCACTCCTAGATGGGCCCGGTGTTTGTGTCGGCCACTAGGGTCGCTTATCTTACTCACACAGTCAGCTACCTCATTGCGCCTCTTTTTTTCTTTGCGTCATGTGCTGTTTGGGGAGGGTTTTTTGGAAGGGCCATCCTGCGTGACACTGCAGTGCCACTCCTAGATGGGCCCGGTGTTTGTGTCGGCCACTAGGGTCGCTTATCTTACTCACACAGCGACCTCGGTGCAAATTTTAGGACTAAAAATAATATTGTGAGGTGTGAGGTATTCAGAATAGACTGAAAATGAGTGTAAATTATGGTTTTTGAGGTTAATAATACTTTGGGATCAAAATGACCCCCAAATTCTATGATTTAAGCTGTTTTTTAGGGTTTTTTGAAAAAAACACCCGAATCCAAAACACACCCGAATCCGACAAAAAAAATTCGGTGAGGTTTTGCCAAAACGCGGTCGAACCCAAAACACGGCCGCGGAACCGAACCCAAAACCAAAACACAAAACCCGAAAAATTTCCGGCGCTCATCTCTACTCCTCACATCATGTCACTGCCCCTGTCACATGCAGCCCTGTCCTCACTGACACATCACTCATATCCTGATATACTCTGTGCTGCTGGGGACCCTGCTCCTCCCACTATATAACTCTCAGTCTGTGGCTTCCTGCTGCCTCCATTCCCCTCCTCACATCATGTCACTGCCCCTGTCACATGCAGCCCTGTCCTCGCTGACATATCACTCATCTCCTGATATACTCTGTGCTGCTGGGGACCCTGCTCCTTCCACTTGCAGCCCCCCTGTTCACAGCACTCTCAGAGATGCTGGGCTGCTCCCAGACTCTCCCTGCACTAGTGCACTGTGAATAGATGCTGTGTACATGGCATCTATTCACTCCCTGTTGCTTCCTCCCCTCTTCGGGACACTGCGGCAGGTGTGACAGCGGGATAGTCCCAGGAAAACGTGACTGCTGGGAGGTATAGTGCAGCCCCTAACTGCCCAGCCCTGACCTAGAATGTACCAGGAAATAGTGATGCTGGAACAAGCTGTGGTGATTGTGATGGGAAATCAGCACCAGGGACAGCGGCACTGACATCTCACTGACGCCTGTAACGCTGCCGCTGGAGCGTGTTTCTTCCTCTTATTTCCTGCTCACAAAACTTTCGCTATCACATAAGACAGGATCACTGTCATAGATCACAGATAAACCCACCAAACACAACGCCTGCGTCAGCCAGCTGCGCTGTCACATCTTTAGTCCAAACCCATACAAAACACCCATCTGCATTAAGGGGCTCATTGAACTGCAATTGCACTTGCGTTCAAAGAAATAAATCATTTTTGACCGTATGCTGAGCTGTACACATCCATGCGTCCGCTCCTATCCATATGGTACCAGAGCCGCCATCTTTATACGAGCGCACTTTCACCTGTCCTATACCTGGCACAAATAGGTCTGTCAAATCAAATGGATCCCTGTGTACACGCAACTCAGCATAGTCGCCATTTCTGCGTAGACGCTCTCAGTCAGCGTAGCCCCCCCCAAATAAATAAAAATATTTCTCTTGTTCTTTATTCGCCCTCATCTCCCACTAAGCTATAAAAGTGTGATTAACTTATACACAATCTGCCTCCCGGATCTTTATTCTCACGCCTCGTAGTAACCCACACCATCCACCCCACTCCTCTTCCCCAACAGCCCAGTGCAGACCCCAGTCTCTGGTGCGAGACCACTCACAGATGTCAAGAGACTCCACGCAGTTCTCCAACTGATAGAGATAAAAAAAAAGAGGCCATTTGGGGGGGTGATTCAGACCTGATCACTAGGCTGCGTTATCGCACAACGCTGGTGTTCAGGTCCTAACTGCACATGCATATGCAACGCAATGCGCAGGTGCGTCGTACAACAACGGTTATCGGCGGTCAGCGACGGGATGGTGCGAAAAATCCGAACGCAGGGGTGTTTGCAAGGTGATTGACAGGAGGAGGCCGTTTGTGGGTGGTAACTGAGCGTTTATTAGGAGTGTCCGGAAAAACGCAGGCGTGTCCAAGTATTTTCTGGGAGGGTGTGTGACGTCGGCTCCGGCCCCGATCAGCCTGTTCTCATCGCACTGGAGGAGTAAGTCCTGGGCTGCGCACACACTGCACACAGTGGAATTTTACAGTTCGGCGTACACATGGAATCGCACACTTGCACGGCGAATATACACTCCCCCTGGGGGCGGCGACTACCTGATCTCAGTACAGCAAACTTTGCAGCCCAGAGATCAGGTCTGAATCACCCCATTGTCTAGGTTTGTGCAAAGACTCAATCGTCACGCAGATGTACATATATATGTGGCCACAACGACGGAGTCTGCAATTCACTCAGAAGTACAGTATATATGTGGCAACAATGAGTCTGCAATTCACAACCTGTGATAAAAACACAAATGTGACCCATGCAATGAAGATAAATAATAAAGCTTAGATACCTTCATTTAATGAGTCATTTAAAACACGAATGAGGCTAAACTGAGCGGTAAGTTCATGGAGTGGGTGGTTTTAAATATGCAGCAGGTCCGACTTTGAATGAACATTTCCCCACGTCTCCAGTCAGACCTACAATGAGGCCGTTCCTAATCTCTGGGGTGTGGGTGGGTTACTAGCGTGCTTCAGAAGAGTAGGCACATTGGTGGTCATTCCGAGTTGTTCGCTCGGTAAATTTTTTCGCATCGCAGCGATTTTCCGCTTAGTGTGCATGCGCAATGTCCGCACTGCGACTGCGCCAAGTAAATTTGCTATACAGTTAGGAATTTTACTCACGGCATTACGAGGTTTTCTCTTCGTTCTGGTGATCGTAATGTGATTGACAGGAAGTGGGTGTTTCTGGGCGGAAACTGGCCGTTTTATGGGTGTGTGGGAAAAAACGCTACCGTTTCTGGGAAAAACGTGGGAGTGGCTGGAGAAACGGAGGAGTGTCTGGGCGAACGCTGGGTGTGTTTGTGACGTCAAACCAGGAACGACAAGCACTGAACTGATCGCAGATGCCGAGTAAGTCTCGAGCTACTCAGAAACTGCACAGAGATGTATTTTCGCAATAATGCGAATCTTTCGTTCGCAATTTTAAGAAGCTAAGATTCACTCCCAGTAGGCGGCGGCTTAGTGTGTGCAATGCTGCTAAAAGCAGCTTGCGAGCGAACAACTCGGAATGACCCCCATTGTGCAAATAAGAACTGTCTGTACCGGATCAGGTGCGCTGTCTGTACATAAGTGCAGCAGGTGAGGCCCACTTCAGGTTTGCTGCTAGTCAGAAAATGCACAAATGATAAGTCTCATTGTGTGATCAGGACCATTCCATAGCCGGTGGTTTTATCCTGTTGTGTGCCGTGAGCTTCTTCTGTCATGTCTGTTATAGAGAATAATTGGCTCAGAAGCCACCGCTGGTAACTGTGATAAACAGAGAAAAAGGACCTGATAGAGAGTCAGAAAAGGAATCCGGAGAGAATCCCACCAGACCCTCAGTAATCCTATATAATAAACGGCTAACATTGCTCCTGTGATGGCACCCGACGGAGCAATTCAAGTGCTGCTTTGTTCGGGCGCACACATCCGTCGGCACTGACATTACTGTTATTCCATCATTCTGATGCACTGGTAACTAGTGATAATATAAGAACATTTGCTTTGCCACCACTGGTATGAATGTGTCTGCATGAGGCCGTCTTACAGTTATTGAATTTCTGGAGGGAACGCCGTTTGGCTTTGAAATAGGTTTAGATTGTGTCTTTGGTTTACGATTATGGATCAGGTGTCTTGACTTTTTGTGGCGCTAGATGGTGGAGATCAGAGGCCTTATAGTGATTCTGCTAATCAGCCTCTGTCAGTATCACAAATGGCAGCTGATTCTCCAGATACGTCAATCTGCAAATCGCCGTCAGTGGTCTATGGTTACATCAGCATGAGGATGATTTAGATTTGTACTATAAGTAAACCTAAAAAAGCAATTAACTTTGGGCCGAATTCAGACCTGATCACAGCAGCAAATTTGTTAGCTAATGGGCAAATCCATGTGCACAGCAGGGAGGTGGGGGCAGATGTAACATGTGCAGAGAGAGTTAGATTTGGGTGGGTTATTTTGTTTCTGTGCAGGGTAAATACTGGCTGTTTTATTTTTACACTGCAATTTAGATTTCAGTTTGAACACACCGCACCCAAATCTAACTCTCTCTGCACATGTTACACCTGCCCCCCCTGCAGTGCACATGGTTTTGCCAATTACTGTAGCTAACAAATTTGCTGCTGCGATCAGGTCTGAATTAGGCCTCTTGTGTCTGGAACAAACCATGCCGCAATGCAAGGGGAGCAAATGCATTTACATTTTGTTCTGTGCAGGGTAAATACCGTCTGCTTTAGCATGTAGCCCATAAATGTTAGACAGAGTTATATTTACACTGCAATTAAGATTTCAGTTTGAACACACCCCACCCAAATCTAACTGTTTCTGCACGTTACATCTGCCCCACCTGCAGTGCAGCATGGCTTTGTCCAGTTGTGCGCTTTGCTTGCCAATCAGAATGAGGCGCCACGTGTGGTTAATCAGACAGGTAGCTGCCACCTGCACGGAGTCATTTAGTGGTCTGACACTGAGTAGTCCTTCGCTTTTACTTCTGGGTGTAACCGCTACAGTCGGTAAGAATTCCAGCAATGGGGTCTGCACTGGTGGTCTCTGGGTAAATACTTCTTTCCCATCTTTCGGCAACGTAACCGGCGTCTTAATGAGGCAACAGCGCTTTGGAACCACTGATTGCTGCTTTGTTTGTGCCACGGGGAGCAGGAGGCGGCTGGAGGGTCCGGACTGATCTCAGAGGATCCTTTGGGATGGCGTAAGTTTGGAGCTGGATGTAAATCTTTAAATTTAAACATATGAAAGGTCGACAGTGGTTACGGTCAAGTACAAAAGGTTGACAGGGTTAAAATATCGACGGACAATGATTGACACACAAATGGTCGACACGTCTTTTGGGACACATCTTGTATATTCCATATGGCCACCGTGACCAGTAAATTAAGCAAATATTGAGAAAATGTGAAAAAATAAAAATAAAAAAATGTGTCGGCAATTGTCATGTCGATCATTTGTATATGTCAGCCTTAAGCACTTTTCACCTTTCATCAATCTTTTGTACATGTCGACCACATGGTGTCGACCAGTACATTGTTGATCTATCATCCGGATACCATGCGTGAAACAGTGCATGCACAGTCTGCAATTGCTTTCTGCAGCGCATGTGCAGTTTGCAGATATCCGCAGGGTCCGTCTGCATTTGGGCATGCTTCTGACTGAGGATCAACCCATTGGTGGCTGCCAGTCATCGCCAGTGCGCAGTTGCACCTACCCTACACTGGGAGCAAAAGACGCGGCGCCCGCCAGGCACCAGGAATCTCGACTGTCAGCATCCAGATGGTAAGTATGCTAGGGAGGGTCAGGCTGTGCGGAAGGGGTTAGGTTTAGGTACTAGAGGAAGGGTTAGGCTGCGGGGGGAGGCACTAAGAACGGAGGGTTAGGAATTAACCGGGGATAGTTGGGGTTGCCTTAAAGCAGGGATGGGGAACCTTCGGCCTTCCAGCTGTTGTTAAACTACACTTCCCAGCATGCCCTACAACAGTTTAAGTACGGCAAAATAGCAAAACTGTAGCAAGGCATGCTGGTATGTGTAGTTCAACAACAGCTGGAGGGCCGAAAGTTCCCCACCTCTGCCTTAAAGTATCAGAAGATTCCCGCGCAGTCACGGCTGCTCTATCTGAGCGCAATAACAATCACAGTATCATGTTAACGCCATTGTAGAGACGCCGCGTGCGTGTGTTCTCCGCAGACAGTCACATTAATAACTTGCGTATTTAAGCACAATGTGGAAGGGAAGCGACAATCGCCCCTAATTAACAGTTTGAAGGCGCCTGAATTAGCATTTAAATGAACCTTATCACCGCGAGCAGATAGCCTACAGTAAGCAATATCTCTGAAGTGGTCACTGAAGCAGCAATTTAATACTCGAGTGTATCAGTGGAAGAAAAAAATATATAAGGACGGAGTTTTCTTGTTAAGGGAGGAAGGAGAGAGAAAGAAAATGACTTCAATTCCCTTGTGTGTGATAAGACAGTGACCTGACCACAATCCAATAGGTTACACAAAGGATGAATTTGAATCCTCCTGCAGGTCTCACACCACTAGCTTCCACAGTGGGTGACATTTATCTAAGAACAGGGCTTATGGCCACATACTGTCTCATTTTTATACCGCTATATACAATAAGTTTTTGCATTTATTCACATATTTACTGGTTCGTAGATGAACTTTTGCAAACAGTGTAAGCACACGCTACGTAACTCACAGTCCAATCGTTTACTAGCGAACATCGGTGGTCTACACACCAGGGAGGCGGCCTTTTTGCAGGTGATCCAGTAGACATAAAAAGGCAGCCTTTCCGTGCTCTATCACCTCACCACTGTACCTGATCTCCAAAAATGTTAAGACTTTAATACCTGATAAATTGATAAGCTGCATTTACACAACTATTAGCCCCACCCACAACATGGCTGCCTTCACCACATGTCAATTAGGGAAAGCAGAAAATGCAGACCAGAGCTGCCTACTGGTGGAAGTGGAGCTCATAGTTCAACCGAAACCTTTCATGGGGCACAGACACTTACCAGTGCTCGAAAATTGTTCCATAAAAGGGGGATGCTCCCATGTGTATAATAACTTAAAAGCCCATCCTTTTGGCCATTGTAGGACCACAGGATAATACTGTATCCCAGCTGGCTCATTTAAATAATCCTGTCCCAGCAATCTTCTTGGGAACAAAACTAGTAACGCTAAGCGGTCCATTTAATTAGGGCAGCGGACTGGATCAAACTCAGCGTAGATAAACAATGGGTCTCAGCTGAGGAACATTCTAGTCCTATCACATTAGCAGCCTTGAGTTCAGTCTATACCTTCAACTGATCATCCCACTATCTCCCCAACTTTACAAATGTGGAAGAAACTGGGAATTCAACCTTTGCTCTCTTCTCCATTGACCTCCCTTTTACGTCATTCTGAATTCCTCCCAGGTATAGATGCTCTTACATTCTTACCCTGTAACTATCTTGGGTTTTTGAGGTTAGGTCAACTGATCCATCCTGACAGGATCCGTTCCTTCTCAGACTGAGAGCAGAACTAGGTCTTCCTCAGTCAGAATGCTGGTCCTACTGTATATCCAGCGGCGCCCTATGTTAGGAAAGTTAATACACAGGGTGATTTGATTAGAGATTTGACCCCCTTTGAATCGATGTGTTCGCAAAAGGAACCTGTACTCCTTTTTGGAAACACGTCATGCAAATTACTAAAGATATAGTTGGTGAGGAAGTACCTACAGGTCCGGAATTCTGGATATTAAACGTAATATCTTAGCCGGTATCTCCTACGACACATGAATAATGCCAGTTACATAGAGATCAGTGTAAACCCTGACTATCAAAGATTGGATGACCTGGATTGATATGTATGGAGGAGATCTCTTTATCTGCCACGGATCACCTTTTCTACTTTTACTGACACGGATTTACTGACTTTAATTTAAAAGCTCTGCCACATGCAAAGCCTGCCCTTAACGGTTTAAAAGGGCTCCCTTAGGGTACCTTTTTGTTAGGGTGGTGTAGTACTTGCTGGTGATCTGAGATCCCCCCCTCTTCCTCCCCTTCGTTCCCTTTGTCAGTCATCTGCCCATCCTTGTATTTGGTTTATTGTGTTATTTTTCTGAAAATATGGATGTACTGTACACAAATATGTTTTGTCTATGGGGGTCATTCCAAGCAGGGGTGTATTTAGGGATCCGAGCGCCCCTGGCAAAGTAAAGGACTGGTGCCCCCCCCCATATTAGGGAGGGCACGTGTGCCAAAAAAGGGTTTGGCCACTCAATAGTACCCCAATTCAAATTACACCAGAGTAGTGTGCCTTACTCACATTACACAGCATAGTAATGTACATTATTCACGTTATGCTACACAGTAGTACCCCTTATACACATTATGCCACACAGTAGTGCCTATATATATATATATATATATATATATATATATATATATATATAGGAAGGCGTGCACACTCCTGGGAAAGTGGGCATTCCTGGGAAAGTGGGCATGGCCTCACAATTTTTTATAATGATATCAAACTATAAATATATAATCACACCCCCTACACATGCGCACACACAATTAGCAGCCTTACACACAATACCCACAGTAGTTCTCCTTACACATAATGTCCCCAGTATAGTGTCAGATGCACATAATGTCCCCCAGTATAGTGCCAGTTACATATAGGCCCCCACAGTGCCAGATACACATATGCCCCCACCGAGCCAGACACTCGTATGCCCCTACAGTGCCGGACACTCGTATGCCCCTACAGTGCCGTGCACTCGTATGCCCCCACAGTGCCGGACACTCAAATGCCCCCACAGTGCCGGACACTCAAATGCCCCCACAGTGCCAGATACACCTATGCCCCCACAGTGCCAGATACACCTATGCCCCCACAGTGCCAGATACACCTATGCCCCCACAGTGTCAGATACACATATGCCCCATGTTGATTTTACTATTAAAGGCAGCACTTTTAGGTAGATTCACTTTTAGAGGCGACAGCTATCCCCCCACCCCGTGTAGTTCAACAACAGCAGGGATGCCCATTAATGATCAAAGAATGCAGCAGCAGCAGCCACTGTAACTGGCGCCGGGGTCCAGCACCGCACCACAATACAGGCAAGAAACTCTACATAAACTACACCCCCCAGCAGCCGCTGCTGCATGCTGTGATCATTACTGGGCATCCCTGCTGGTGAGGAACTACACGGGGTGGGGGTATAGCTGCTGCCTCTAAAAGTGAATCTACCTACTGCCCGTGGGTGGCACCTCTGGGCGGCGCCCCCCCTCGGCTGGCGCCCCTGGCGAGTGCCATCCTGGCCAATAGGAAGATACACCCCTGATTCCAAGTTGATCGTAGCCCTGCAAAAGTTTGGAGGGCAACAATCATGACAATAGACATGCGGGGGGAAGCCCAGCACAGGGCTATCCCGCCCCGCATGTCAGTGCCGCCCCCCCCCCCCCAGAAGTGCAAAAGCATCGCACAGCGGCGATGCTTTTGCACTTTAGGAGTAGCTCCTGGCCAGCAGCGGCTGCGTGTGACGTAACGCAGCCGCTTCGGCCCGCACGACGCACGGTCCGACCACGCCTGTGTTGGCCGGACCGCGCCCACGAAACGGTGGGCAAACGCCCCCGTCCCGCCCCCCCACCCAGTGACCGCCTCTGCCTGTCAATCAGGCAGAGGCGATTGTAGCTCAGCGACGGCCTTCGGCTGTCTGGCATGCGCCGACGCACTGTGGCACCGGCGCAGTTCTGACCCGATCGCTGCGCTGCAATAAACTGCAGCGTATGATCGGGTCAGAATGACCCCCTATATTTGATCCATGTCGTAGGTATAAATATATTTGACTTGTATATCTTGAATAAAATAATATATATAAAAAAGTAGTCACATTAATATTTGCCTAGTCTCCTAGAAGGTGCGATAAACTACCAGTTTTTCTGATAGCCCCCCCTCACCCACGGAAGAGTGGGTGACTCTCCTGCATCCTGCCTACAACTGAAGAGGGTGGATGGAGAGATAATACTAGCAATTGCGGGTCTTTTAGGGGGAGGTGGGGCTAATATATTGCAATTGGCGTCATTTTAGCCTCACCCCTTTCCCCACGGACTCATGATTCACATTTTAAGAGATGGGCCTAATGATGCGGAGAGCCCACCCTCGCCCCCAAAATTGGAGGCTAACGTGAAATGTGGGGTTCTGGGTGGCAACTATGCAGGCTGCATCTCGTGAGAGTTCTGGGGGCATGAACAGTGGCCCGAATTCCACGCTTGTTTGATGCATCCAGAGGCAGCTGTGACACCCGTTTCAGATTGATATTTTGCACCCAGCATGGTTGGCACAAGTGCCAATGCGAAAAACAAAACTGTGGTGGTGCACCTGTGGTGGTGCACCTGCAGACGCACGCATACTGAAACAGATTGTTGGAAGCTCACACTAGCGTAACCTAGTTAGTGGGCTGCCACCGCCAGCTGCAAAAGCATCCCGGCCTGATTCAGGTTTGTTAGCAAAGCAAAAAAACATCACACAACAGGGCAAAACAATGCTGCACTGCAGGTGGGGCAGTAGTAACATGTGCAGAGAGAGTTAGATTTGAATGAGTTATATTGTTTCTGTGCAGGGTAAACACTGGCTGCTTTTGCATGTAGCCCACAAATGTTAGACAGATTTATTTTTACACTGGAATTTAGATTGCAGTTTGAATGCACCCCACCCGAATCAACTCTCTCTGCACATGTTACATCTGCCCCACCTCCAGTGCTACATGGTTTTTCCCATTTGTGTGATTTTTGCTTTACTGACAAACTTGAACCAGGCCATCAGCCCCAAAACAGAATACGGGCAGAGACACAAGCATGTAACTGTACCAAAACGGAATGATAGGAACTACTGCGCCAATGTAGATTACCTGCGTTTGTTACGTTTTAGGACTCTCACAAGAAGGATTAGCTTGTACCTCTGTCTCTTGTTTATGGTCAGCAATAAACACCACGGAAATAAAGGTTCTTACAGTACATACGCTTTGAATCTAAATCCCCCTCTTTTAGCAAATCTCATAAAGTTATAATAATCCAAGTCTGGCGCTGAGAGTTATTTATGTGATTCTTCCAAGAAACGTGATGTATTGGCTGCGCGCAGGATGCAATGTAACCGGATTTCACACCGTTATCCTGTCGCACACATTCATCTCTGTGACTGTAATATTATTACACCAGAAAGGAGCCGAACGGCAGGAAAATTATATTCTCATCCGCAGAAGAACGATGGTAAAAATATCCCAAAATATCCGTTTGCTGTAAATATAAACAGCTGTAATCCTGTTTGAAGTGTTTCATTTACACCGCAGATACGATTATATGATTCCACAGGTGATTTAGGGATTTTCTTGTTCCATAGATTTTTACACAAAAATACACAAACATCTATAGCGTTTAATGCAAAAACAGGTAATTGTGAAGGTGGGACAGAACTTTACCATTCCACGGAACATCCTGCAGGAGGGCGAGAAAGGGATGTGTGTATGGGGCACCGCCATCTGCCCCAAATGTATCTGGTCCCAAGGGTAATTTCCATGAATCCTTGTATTTTTTCACATCTGATTCATATATTGATACCTGCTAAGCTTTCCTATGATGAATAAATGATACAGTATTACTTCTTGTACCTGCTCCGTATGAGCTGCACAATACAACCTTCTTTCACTACAAATATGGCTGCGGGTAGGGTTCAGTGGCGCACGCAGGGGGGTTTCCGAGCACCCAGAACCCCCCCCCCCACCCACCTAAAAATAATAATATATTTTTATTTATTTTTGCTGCATTTTGCGAGCCGAGTATTATTACTGGCTGTCTAGCGTCCTCTGCAGCCTGCTGCCTTCCTGGTGGCACTTGTAATTGCTCAATAAAAGTTTACTTTATTTTAATTATAGTACATATATATCCATGTGCATACATATATACACATGTATATACATACATATAGACACACACACATATGATATATAAATATATATCTGTTAAAAAAGCATATATAGGGGGCGCTCCATAGTGCATAAAAGTATTTAATAAAAATAGACAGACGTACAGAATAAGATTAAACTCGTACCGCAAGGTAACCAGTGTGGGCTGGTTACCACATGATTTCACAATAATCTCCCGACAAAGGCTGGAACCAGAAGTCACCTAGTCCGTATTGGAATCCTCACCCCGCCGTTAGCTGCTGCCTTTTGAGGGCCGCGAGTAGGAACACATCAGCCGTGGACTTCGGGATTCAACAGCCCCAGCGAGTACATGCGTCAGTTAGCTCCGCCTTAACGCGTTTCGTCATCGACTTCGGCAGAAGGCTGGAGTATCTGACGCTGTGATCATCTTTTATAGATCAAGCCCGTGAAGTTATACATAATTAGACATAATTACAATTCATTTTTACCTAAATAACGGCATTGGACGCCTTAATCAGATCCAATCCATGTTGGTTATTAGACATTGATCGATAGAAGATTTTTATAAAGAATCACTTACATTCCGATGGTATCTCCAAAGTGAATATATATATATATATATATATATATATATATATATATATAATTAATTAAGGATAAATAGCATGCGGCCACTAGGATTGATGTAATTAGTGCCTCCAAGCCGTATTTTAGAGTAACATTCATTAGTTCCATAAAGTGCATATTACCTACAGATATTCCATTATTATCCTATGAACTAAATTCAAGACCTCTTTGATAATCAATATATATTTTTAATAAGTATTTTTAATGATTATTTTTAATGATGTCATTTAATTTTTTATTTTATTTGTTTTTCGTTTTTTCTATAAATATATTCCTAGTCGGCTAATTGAGAAAAGGTGTTATTTCAAACCCTTCATTTAGACCAGAGGTTCTCAAACTCGGTCCTCAGGACCCCACACAGTGCATGTTTTGCAGGTAACCCAGCAAGTGTACAGGTGTATTAATTACTCATTGACACATTTTAAAAGGTCCACATGTGGAGCTATTTATTTCACTTGCGATTCTGTGAGGAGACCTGCAAAACATGCCCTGTGTGGGGTCCTGAGGACCGAGTTTGAGAACCTGTGATTTAGACCCTTTGGTTTAATGGTATTAAGGGTTAATATCCAAAAGGTTTCCCTTTTTTCCAAATCTTTCTCTCTATTACCTCCCATTCTGTTTAACCTTATATGTTCTATACCTTTGAAGGATAACTTTGTGGGGTCACTGGAGTGACAATCCTGAAAATGTCGCGGAATACTATGATTATTAATTTTATTTTTAATGTTTTTAGTATGTTCTAAAATATGTATCTTCAGCATCCTTTTAGTCTTACCTATGTATTTATAACCACAGGGACAGGTCAACATATAAACCACAAAGGTGGTGTTGCAATTAATAAAGCTCTTTACATGGAAAGAATTACAATTATTACTATCCGAAAAAGTGGTCTTATTTTTATCCATTAGTTTACAAACTTTGCATCCTCCACACGCATAGCAACCTTTCAGATTCTCTAAAAAATTTTATTTTTCCTTTTGTTCTTTTATTGGTTCTAATCGGCTACGGGAAACAAAAGATTTTACATTCTTGGCTCTCCTAAAGACCACACCCGGATTTTTAGGGAGAAGATTACCCAGTAAGTAATGGGCAGGGCACCCGATGGATGATATTCAATTGTTTGGCCAATGGGTGCGAGACCCTAGTGTGCCCGTTACTAATAGCCGTGCCCAAATGCACCCGGACTAGACGCGTAAAGCGTCTAAACCCGCGTACAGCACTCGGCGCGATGTCTTTGGGCAGATTTCTGGAGGGCGCGAGCAGAAATAATGAGTGCCCGCGGCACTAGTGCCCATCGGCAAAACAGTTGTATATCGCCCGTTGGACGCCCAAAAACAGTTAAAATACCCCCATAATGTCAACATTTTCAAAATGCCAACATTTCGTCAGTGTCGACATACTGGATGCAAATCTTACGTCTCGCTGGAATCCTCTCTTCTCTGGTGGCACAATGCGCTGCAGGCCTCGTATAATATTATCGCCTTGAGCATCATTGTTAACGAGCTTCCGGAAACGACTTCCCCCCAGAAACACCGCTTACATCCAACACTACATCTGTAGCGCTATCTACATCCTTATATACTGCGTCAGTCAATAAACAGCATCATTCTATACATTACACAACCAATAGACATAATCCCACGCACTGCTCAGACCTCGCTATACATGACTAAAACCTCATATTTCCATATAACGCCCTATATCCACATTCGCTGTGGTCACTCATATAACCCTCATCATTCTATATATCACTCAGCCATTCTAGCACATAATATACATCTGTATACTGTATGTCTATAACAGGTTTCTACACATGCAGGAAATATGCACCTTTCCATACATTGCTCAGACAGTATACATGTTTATATACATTACGCAGACAATATATATCTTTCTATACATTATGCAGGTAAAATACATTATTTCCATACATTGATGAGACAATATGCATCCTCCTATACATTATACAGATGATCTGCACCTTTCCATACATTGCTTAGACAATATGCATCCTCCTATACATTATACAGATGATATGCACCTTTCCATACATTGCTTAGACAATATGCATCCTCCTATACATTATACAGATGATATGCACCTTTACATACATTGATGAGACAATATGCATCCTCCTATACATTATACAGATGATATGCACCTTTCCATACATTGATGGGACTATATGCATCCTCCTATACACGTAGATGATATGCACCTTTCCATACATTGATGAGACTATATGTATCCTCCTATACATTATACAGATGATATGCACCTTTCAAGACATTGATGAGACTATATGCATCCTCCTATACATTATACAGATGATATGCACCTTTCCATACATTGATGAGACACTATGTATCCTCCTATACATTATACAGATGATATGCACCTTTCCATACATTGATGAGACTATATGTATCCTCCTATACATTATACAGATGATATGCACCTTTCCAGACATTGATGAGACTATATGCATCCTCCTATACATTATACAGATGATATGCACCTTTCCATACATTGATGGGACTATATGTATCCTCCTATATATTATACAGATGATATGCACCTTTCCATACATTGCTGAGACTACAGTATATGTATCTTTCTATACATTATACAGATGATCTGCACCTTTCCATACATTGATGAGACAGTATGCATCCTCCTATACATTATACAGATGATCTGCACCTTTCCATACATTGCTTAGACAATATGCATCCTCCTATACATTATACAGATGATATGCACCTTTCCATACATTGATGAGACACTATGCATCCTCCTATACATTATACAGATGATATGCACCTTTCCATACATTGATGAGACACTATGCATCCTCCTATACATTATACAGATGATATGCACCTTTCCATACATTGATAAAACTATATGCATCCTTCTATACATTATATAGATGATATGCACCTTTCCATACATTGATGAGACTATATGCATCCTCCTATACATTATACAGATGATCTGCACCTTTCCATACATTGATGAGACACTATGTATCCTCCTATACATTATACAGATGATATGCACCTTTCCATACATTGATGAGACTATATACATCCTCCTATACATTATACAGATGATATGCACCTTTCCATACATTGATGGGACTGTATGTATCCTCCTATACATTATACAGATAATATGCACCTTTCCATACATTGATGAGACTACAGTACATGCATCTTTCTTTACATTATACAGATGATCTGCACCTTTCCATACATTGATGAGACTATATGCATCCTCCTATACATTACAGATGATATGCACTTTTCCATACATTGATGAAACTATATGCATCCTCCTATACATTATACAGATGATATGCACCTTTCCATACATTGATGGGACTATATGTATCCTCCTATACATTATACAGATGATATGCACCTTTCCATACATTGATGAGACTATATGCGTCCTCCTATACATTATACAGATGATATGCACCTTTCCATACATTGATGAGACTATATGCATCCTCCTATACATTATACAGATGATATGCACCTTTCCATACATTGATGAGACTATGGAGGTCATTCCGAGTTGTTCGCTCGCAAAGCGATTTTAGCAGAGTTGCTCACGCTAAGCCGCCGCCTACTGGGAGTGAATCTTAGCATCTTAAAATTGCGAACGAAGTAATCGCAATATTGCGATTACACACCTCGTAGCAGTTTCTGAGTAGCTTCAGACTTACTCGGCATCTGCGATCAGTTCAGTGCTTGTCGTTCCTGGTTTGACGTCACAAACACACCCAGCATTCGCACAGACACTCCTCCGTTTCTCCGGCCACTCCTGCGTTTTTTCCGGAAACGGTAGCGTTTTTCCCCACACGCCCATAAAACGGCCTGTTTCCGCCCAGTAACACCCATTTCCTGTCAATCACATTACGATCGCCAGAACGATGAAAAAGCCGTGAGTAAAATTACTAAGTGCATAGCAAATTTACTTGGCGCAGTCGCAGTGCGGACATTGCGCATGCGCATTAAGCGGAAAATCGCTGCGATGCGAAGATTTTTACCGAGCGAACAACTCGGAATGAGGGCCTATATGCGTCCTCCTATACATTATACAGATGATATGCACCTTTCCATACATTGATGAGACTATATGCGTCCTCCTATACATTATACAGATGATATGCACCTTTCCATACATTGATGAGACTATATGCGTCCTCCTATACATTATACAGATGATATGCACCTTTCCATACATTGATGAGACTATATGCATCCTCCTATACATTATACAGATGATATGCACCTTTCCATACATTGATGAGACTATATGCATCCTCCTATACATTATACAGATGATATGCACCTTTCCATACATTGATGAGACTATATGCATCCTCCTATACATTATACAGATGATATGCACCTTTCCATACATTGATGAGACTATATGCGTCCTCCTATACATTATACAGATGATATGCACCTTTCCATACATTGATGAGACTATATGCATCCTCCTATACAACATTGATGAGACTATATGCATCCTCCTATACATTATACAGATGATATGCACCTTTCCATACATTGATGGGACTATATGCATCCTCCTATACATTATACAGATGATATGCACCTTTCCATACATTGATGAGACTATATGCATCCTCCTATACAACATTGATGAGACTATATGCATCCTCCTATACATTATACAGATGATATGCACCTTTCCATACATTGATGAGACTATATGCGTCCTCCTATACATTATACAGATGATATGCACCTTTCCATACATTGATGAGACACTATGCATCCTCCTATACATTATACAGATGATATGCACCTTTCCATACATTGATGAGACACTATGCATCCTCCTATACATTATATAGATGATATGCACCTTTCCATACATTGATGGGACTATATGCATCCTCCTATACATTATACAGATGATATGCACCTTTCCATACATTGATGAGACTATATGCATCCTCCTATACAACATTGATGAGACTATATGCATCCTCCTATACATTATACAGATGATATGCACCTTTCCATACATTGATGAGACTATATGCGTCCTCCTATACATTATACAGATGATATGCACCTTTCCATACATTGATGAGACACTATGCATCCTCCTATACATTATATAGATGATATGCACCTTTCCATACATTGATGAGACTATATGCATCCTCCTATACATTATACAGATGATATGCACCTTTCCATACATTGATGAGACACTATGCATCCTCCTATACATTATACAGATGATATGCACCTTTCCATACATTGATGAGACTATATGCATCCTCCTATACATTATATAGATGATATGCACCTTTCCATACATTGATGAGACTATATGCGTCCTCCTATACATTATACACATGATATGCACCTTTCCATACATTGATGAGACTATATGCATCCTCCTATACATTATATAGATGATATGCACCTTTCCATACATTGATGAGACTATATGCATCCTCCTATACATTATATAGATGATATGCACCTTTCCATACATTGATGAGACTATATGCATCCTCCTATACATTATACACATGATATGCACCTTTCCATACATTGATGAGACTATATAGGGGCTTCTATAGGTCCTGCCATAGCACCCGGTGACCCGGTACACAGTCCCGGCGCTGGAGCCTCATGTCAGGTCCCCGCCGGTACATAGAGCCCCGGTGTTGGAGCCCAGGTGCTGGAGGAGTCCCGGCAGCAGCCGCCGCACTGTCATCAGGCCCGGTCCCGTTGCCGCATCTCCCCCCCCGGGCCGCAGTGCCCTCACAGGCCGGTAGGGGGCGGCCGGGCACCGGCGGAGGCGGCGTCCTCGGGTTGCCCGGAGACCGCTCCGTCTATGGAGAGGGAGGAACACGTGCGGCTGCCGGGCGGACACTCCGGAGACAGCGGCGGCCGGGCAGCGTGCGGACCAGTCCCGGCATCCGGCAGCGGGGGCCCCGGGGCTCTGACACCCTCCACACTCCGCTCACCCGGACTGTGCGCACCCTCCCCCGGGCACCGCTGCTGCAGGATTATCTCACCCGGGCGTCAGGCAGCAGTGGGGTCACCTCACCCTGTGGATATAGGAGACTGGAGCCCCCTGCAGGATGAGGAGTGCGGGCTGCTGGGGCATCTGGCTGCTGCTGCCACTGGGGCTGAGGGGTAAGTGCCCCTGTATGGGGTAATAACTGCTGGGGCTGAGGGGTAAATATGCATTTGGTTATAACTGCTGGGGCTGAGGGGTAAGTGCCCCCTGCATTGGGTAATAACTGCTTGGGGGCTAAATCTATGAGGTGATAACTGCTGGGGCTGAGGGGTAAGTGTCCCCTGCATGAGGTAATAACTGCTGGGGCTGAGGGGTAAATATGCATTGGGTAATAACTGCTTGGGCTGAGGGGTAAGTGCCTCCTGCATTGGGTAATAACTGCTGGGGCTGAGGGGTAAATATGCAAGGTGTAATAACTGCTGGGGCTGAAGGGTAAGTGCCCCCTGCACGAGGTAATAACTGCTGGGAGTAAGTCTATGGAGGGGATAATAATGACTGCTGGGGCTGAGGGGTAAGTGTCCCTTGCATGGGGCAATAACTGCTGGGGCTGAGGTTAAGTCTATGTATGGGATCAAAATAACTCATGGGGTTGAGGGGTAAATGCCTGCATGGGGTAATAATGACTGCTGGGGCTGAGGGTTAGTCTATGCATGGGGTAATAACTTCTGAAGCTGAGGGGTAGCTATGCAAGGGGGTAATAATAAAAACTGCTTGGGCTGAGAGGTATGTGTCTGCATGGGGTAATAATTATTGCTGGGGCTGAGGGGTAACTCTGTGCATGGGGTAATAATAACTGCTGGGGCTGAGGGGTAAGTCTATGCATGGGGTAATAATAACTGCTGGGGTTGAGGGGTAAGTCTATGCTTGGGGTAATGATAACTGCTGGGGCTGAGGGGTAAGTCTGTGCATGGGGTAATAACTGCTGGGGCTGAGGGGTAAGTCTATGCTTGGTGTAATAACTGCTGGGGCTGAGGGGTAACTCTGTGCATGGGGTAATAACTGCTGGTGTGGGGGTGCCACATTGTACAGTGTCCTTGGTATCACATATAGGGGTGGGCAGTAATTTATACCCCCAATGCCATGCACACCCCTGGGGGTGACCCCTGCACTGCAGCGATTGGGGCGTATTGTCATAGTGTCCTATGTTCTCTATATCTGGAATGTCAGCGTCTGTAGCTTCTGTACGGATATTGTCTTCAGCTGCAGCCTATGAAATATCTGTACCTACTGTTGTATATGGGTGTGTATATATAAATACAGTATATATAATGTATATGGTTGTGTATATATAGATACAGTATATATAATGTTGTATATGGGTGTGTATATATAGATACAGTATATATAATGTATATGGGTGTGTCTATACAGTACATGTAATATTGTATATGGGTGTGTGTGTATATATAGATACTGTGTATATATAATGTATATGGGTGTGTGTACTGTATGTAGATACAGTATATATAATGTTGTATATGGGTGTGTGTGTATATAGATACAGTATATATAATGTTGGATATGGGTGTGTGTGTATATAGATACAGTATATATAATGTTGGATATGGGTGTGTATATAGATACAGTATTTATAATGTATATGGGTGTGTATATAGATACAGTATATATAATGTATATGGGTGTGTGTATAGATACAGTATATAGAATGTTGTATATGGGTGTGTATATAGATACAGTATATATAATGTATATGCGTGTGTGTATAGATACAGTATATAGAATGTTGTATATGGGTGTGTGTATATATAGATACAGTATATACTGCTGACACGGTGTATATACAGGAATGTGCCACATGTTCGGATGTCCCTGCGTGCAGTGATCAGTAGCTCTCATGGGCTGCAGGTGACAGTGACGCTGCGTATAACAGAGGGCTCTCTGGGTGCACCCGGCTGCACCATGGGGGGTTTGGTTGTGATTTGCAGTGCTGGTGCCAGTTATAAGACCCTCAAAGACCTGCGCCAAGCCCGGCATCACTGCTGTGTAAGGGTGTAATGGGTACATTGGCACCACGTTCCTTGTATTGGTTACTGGTGGGCCGGTGGTACTGTGGAGCCTTGTGTGGGGGTCAGGATGACCCATGAGTGTATCTGTAGTGTGTAAATGCCGGGGCCGGTGACTGTACGTAACTGGGGGCTCTCTATACTGCGCACTGCGTCTACATTCCGCCAGCGTTAGGAACTGCGGGTACTGTATATTGGATTATTGTGTGACCTTAGCAATGATGGCTTACCCTGGGAAGTATCACGGTCAGCGCTGGACTCCATACATCGCCAGACACTAGGGGAAAGGCGATCTATCGGTGTGTGCTCGGATGTGCCCCAACCATTCGTGTATCATCTCTTACCAAACTTGAAGGCCTTGTGTCACGCCATGGGGTGTATTGTATGTAGCAAAGGGTGACGTTGCCCATCTCTCTCTCTCGCCAGAGATTTCATTAGGCTGGGACTTGTAGTACTGTCGCAGCTGCCCGCATCTGCTATATAGTATAGCATGTGAGCTGGCTGTAGTCCCACATGGAAGGTCGTAGGTTATCTACTTTGTATTATATCTAGAGGTAGAGAGCCGCATGTTCCAATATCTACTATACTAAATATTTGTGAATGCTGGGGCTTGTGGTTCCACAGCAGCCAGAGAACTGCTTGTTCCCACCTCTTTTATGAAAGATATAATGCTGCTGGAACTTATGGTTCTACAACAGCCCGAGAGTGCATGTTCCCACCTCTTCTGTAGAATGTGTTCATGCTGGGACTTGTGGTTCTTCAGCAGCCAAACAGCTCCATGTTCTAATATCTACTGTACTAAATATGTGCATGCTGGGGCTTGTGGTTCCACAGCAGCCAGAAAACTGCTTGTTCCCATCTCTATTATAGAAGATATGATGCTGCTGGAGCTGGAACTTGTGGTTCTACAACAGCCCGAGAGTGCATGTTCCCACCTCTTCTGTAGAATACGTGTTCATGCTGGGACTTGTGGTTCTTCAGCAGCCAAAGAGCCGCATGTTCCCACCTCTGCTGTAAAATATGTGTGTAATCTGCACCTTGTGGTTCTACCACAGCTTACCTTCCTGAACGTCAGACAGTTAAAGGCCTTAAGCTATAACTCGTTAAACATTTACTGACCTGAATTGTCAGATGTACAAAAAAAATATATCTATGTGTCTTGTCCTAGCTGGGAAAATGACATTCAGTCAGTGGAGCGCTCCCACTCTAAAGACCAGTCGTTATAATTTTCCAATTCCCCGTCCTCCCATTACCGTCCTCTCCTCCTCACCTGCCGTTTCTGGGGAGCGATAAGTCATAATAGAATAATTTAGCACCACAATCTGTTATACCTGCCATGATTTAAGAGGCACGGAGCCCTCGGGGGGCACTTTTCTCCCGCCATGACTGTGGTGCTTTTCTTAATTGGTTTGGTAATTTAAGAGTGTACTCAGTAATGAGTTATGTGGTTAAGGACCATTTAAGATAGTGACACCTACTCGATAAGAGCTTAGAACCAGCTTGGCTCGATGCAAATGAGACAGCGTAGATCTTAGTCAGCACAGCAGCCGGGGGGCCGGAGGCAAAGGGTTAACGTGCCGGCTTAATTAGCCGGAATGGAATATAGCTTGTGGCCAGAGGAGGTGGGGGACATGTGATAAGGCCGTCACGGGGAAGCCTGGTGACTAATGGTGAGTACAGGGCGCCGCTATTAGGTTTTATTGTGTTTAATGTACATAGGGCACTAGTTACTTCAGTACAGTATAATATGCAGCACTGCGGTGTCTGTAATTGCAAGGAGGGCTTCCAGCTGAGATATTGGAAGGCCCAGGTTAGGACAATCTACACCTCTCCCCAGGTCCTGGCTTTTACAGACTTTGTGAAATGTTAAATTGGCCTTTTAGCGCAGCGGTATGTTTCAGGGACTTGCTCCAAAAAGGCGGCCACACGTTTCCGGTCCTGGAGAAGCGTCGGATCACGGGGGTGAGGTCAGAATGGCAGTGTGAGGTTTTCACACAAGCCAGTAGTTTCTGCAGCCTCTGGCTATTTATTTTCTCTCTTCTTGTTGATGTAACGTACATATTTAATATCTAAATAAAGGGATAAATGTATAGACTCTGCGTAGTTTCTGTAACGATGCTATATGTCTGCTTGTGTAGCTCACCTTTTAGTACAGTTCCATTGTTTGCTTTCTCTTCCCCAGAGTGCCCTTGTCTTCTCTTAGACCTCTTCAGTCAATGTAGTTGGTGCGTGACAACCCTTCAACAATGAGATACATTGGGGGCTATGCTCTAAAGCAGTATGTGTGATGTAAGAGTGTGTGGGTATGACATCATCCCAGGCTATAAAAGGGTGTGGTACAAATGTCGCCATTAAAAATGTCGCCATGGTCTGAATGTTGACATTGGGGGTCATTCCGAGTTGATCGCTAGCTGAAAATGTTCGCTGCGCAGCGATGAGGCAACAAAACGGCACTTTTGCGCATGCGGTGCAATGCGCACACGCGACGTACTTTCACAACGGCTGAAGTAGTTTCACACAAGGTCTAGCGATGCTTTTCAGTCGCACTGCTGGCCGCAGAGTGATTGACAGGAAGGGGGTGTTTCTGGGTGTCAACTGACTGTTTTCAGGGAGTGTTCGAAAAAACGCAGGCGTGCCAGGAAAAACGCAGGCGTGGCTGGGAGAACGCAGGGCGTGTTCGTGACGTCAAATCTGGAACTGAACAGTCTGAAGTGACTCCAAGCGCTGAGTAGGTCTGGAGCTGCTCTAAACCTGCACAATATTTTTTTGTAGCCGCTCTGCGATCCTTTCGTTCACACTTCTGCTAAGCTAAAATACACTCCCAGTGGGCGGCGGCATAGTGTTTACACGGCTGCTAAAAACTGCTAGCGAGCGATCAACTCGGACTAACCCCCCATTGTGCGTGTCGTCTACTATTAAAACCCTAACCCAGAGGTTCTCGAACGCGGTCCTCAGGGCACCTAAACGGTCCAGGTTTTACGTTTGTCCATGCTTGGCCACAGGTGACCTAATTAGCACTGCAGTCAATTTGAATTAACCATTTGTGCTGAGCCATGGACATACCTAAAACCTGGGGGGTGATTCAGATCTAATCGCTTTGCTGTCCTGCGATCAGATAGTTGTCACCTCCAGGGGAGTGTAAATTCACCGTGCAAGTGTGCGATCCCATGTGTTCTCCGAGGTGTAAAATTCCAGTGTGTGCAGTGTGTGCGCAGCCCAGGACTTACTCCTCCAGTGCGATGAGAACAGCCTGATCGGGGCCGGAGCTGACGTCACACACCCTCCCTGATAACACTTGGGAACGCCTGCGATTTCCCTGACACTCCCAATAAACTGTCAGTTACCACCCACAAACGGCCTCTTCCTGTCAGTCACCTTGCGAACGCCCGTGCGAATGACATTTTTTCGCACCATTCTTTTGCTGACTGCAATGCCCGTTGTTGTTGGCCGACGCGCGCCTGCGCATTGTGGGGTATGCGCGGTCTATTGCTGAATGCCTGCTGTGCAAAAACGCACAGCAACGATCAGGTCTGAATCACCCCTTTGGACCGCTGGGGTGCCTTGAGGACCGCGTTTGAGAACCTCTGACCTAAAGTAATGTTTAGCCCATACAGTACATTCCCCTAGGCTCGGCTCAGCAATTAAATATATAGGATTAGTAGCCCTGTAATCTGTCCAGGACTGGAAACTGTCCTGGGTGGGGGCTCCTTGCACGTGTTTGCTTCCAAAATTAGTCCACCCAAACAATATGGAAACTTTACCCCAGCTATGAGAACAGCAGGGGTCCGATTTCTCAAGTTACCGACCCCTCCATTATGTTATTTGTACGAGGGTCTATTTGCTAATGTAACATGTAGGGGAATAGATTTTTCTGAGGGCGCCGTAATATTGCTCTATTGTCCAATTCCTGGTGTATCAAGCAGCGGATCAATACACTTTATTACCATTGTTTAACCACTAGTTCTCTCCGATTTGTTTGCCTTAAGGGTTCTAGCTGCCTCTTTGTCTAACTTTCCAATATAAAACAAAATCGCTTAATGCCGCAATTGATCAAGAAAATACACGGGCCGGGTGGAGTAACGGTTAAGTTGCTGCTTGGCCGGGATTTGAGCTTTCAGTTCCACTGCTAAATAAAATACAAATGTTTAAATAAGCAAAAAACATTCAGCGAAAGGTAGAATAAGTGTGATGGCAGTACTAGTGCCACCGCTATACTATATAAATGCCATCGCCGGTGGAACTTAGCGTTGGCACAGTTGACTGATGGAAAGGGAGAGACACAGATCCAGTTTTCAGTCTGCCGCCTCTTTATCATGAGCTGACAGCGGGAAGGGTGTGGTGTGAAAAGTCAACATTCAGAATGTAGCCGTGGATGGGAGGTCGACATGTCAAATGTTGTCATTGCTGGAATTTTGACGTTTAGACCGTGTCGGCATGTCGACCATGTGGTTTTCCAAAGTGGTCCTCGGTAACCCTCTCCATAGCCTATCCCTAACCCTAAAATCAGTAGTCTCCATCTCTAAGGTGAGCGGCCCACCGTCGGAGCCCCGCACCCATGCAGCTGTAATGCCGTGATTTGCGGGTCTGTGTGAAGGGGCAAAAATAACACAATTCTACAAAATTGCATCATGCTAGCCCCACCCCCTCACCATAGGCCAACAAATCACGGCATTATGGGCGTTAGGGGGTGGGGCCTAGGGCAAAAAAATGCCTGCCCCATCGGCAACTTGCTGTTTGTTGCATCAGACACTGTGTATGTCTAGATATAGATAGAGTTATACCAGGCAGGGGCGTAACCATACCATAACTTTGTGGGCCACATGGCAAAATTCTGAAAGCCCCCCCCCCCCCCCCCCCTCATTGGCACCAAGAGAAAAAAAAACACATTTGCCCTCAAATGCATGTAACCCCTGGTTAGGTAACTGTACTAAATTGGTGTTATGTGTATTTTCTGTTATTAGCCTTCATTCATTATTTATTGTGTAGGTCAGGTTAGTGTTTAAACCTGTTTTCCCATACTGCATGACTTTCCAACAGATCCCAACTACGGACATTTTTCTTTAGTCTCCCCCCTCCCTTCCCTTCTCCTAACCCTCTGGGGTTGCCGCCATGGCTAGTCTTCTGGGGTTGTCGGCTACGGCTACCCCTCGGGGGTTTGCGGCTATGGCTAGTCTTCTGGGGTTGTCGGCTACGGCTACCCCTCGGGGGTTTGCGGCTATGGCTAGTCTTCTGGGGTTGTCAGCTACGGCTAACCCTCGGGGGTTGCCACTATGGCTAGTCTTCTGGGGTTGGCGGCTACAGCTAAACCTCGGGGGTTGGCGGCAATGGCTAGTCTTCTGGAGTTGTTGGCTACGGCTGACCCTCAGGGTTTGCCACTATGGCTAGTCTTCTGGAGTTGTCGGCTCCAGCTAACCCTCGGGGGTTGGCGGCAATGGCTAACCACTCCCCTAGTGCCTAACCCTAACCCCCCTGGGCACTGCTCTGAGGATATCATTACCGCAGGGTCTCTGTTAGTAAAAGAGTGAGCAGCACAGCAGCTCCGTGCCAGGACCACTATAACAGCTCCTACACCTGTTTGCTGCACCCACCGCCCCCCACAGACACACACTCGGGAACATAGAACAAGAAATAGTCCTGCGCACTTTTCTAAAGGTATTGTAAGTCTAGATCATATATATCCAAACAAAGTTTATGTGCAAAAAGAGGGAAAAAAACCGTAGTGTATACCAGTATTTTATTAATTAAAAAAGCTGTAACAAAGTGCTAAATGGCATGCGTACCAGATAAAACCTTCTGTGGAAGGCACATCACAAGGTGTATAGGTTTTTTTTTTGGTTCAAGACACCTTGAAAAAGATCTGATGCGAGGTTGAAACGCATTGGTCTTGTTTTGCTGCTGCTGTTTGTGACCAGAAGGAGGTACAGCTTAGTGGGGGGAGCCTGTGATGTGCCTTCCATAGAAGGTTTTATCTGGTACGCATGCCATTTGGCACTTTGTTACAGCTTTTTTAATTAATAAAATACTTGTATACACTGTTTTTTCCCCCCTCTTTTTTTCACATAAACATTCCTGCAAGAGATTGAGAAAAATGGAGGTGGATTGAGAACCGGGTATATACTGTTTCCGATCTGAAGGAATCCGGAGAATGTTATGGTTGGAATGAACAAGGATGAAAACCTTTGATTGCATGGTTCAAGAACATTGAACAGGTTTTTCCAAGGGATCTATTTTCCTATTTTCACTATTTGACTTTGTTTGGGTATATATGATCTAGACCAGGGGTGGCCAACTAGTCCGAGTCAAAGAGCCCAGAATTGTCTCCAAGAAAGCTGAAGAGCCGGTATCATGCGCACGCCCTAGGTGCGCATGCAAAAGTTGGCGTGGTCTAGCTGGCACAAGGTCACGCCCCATCCCCAGCTCTCGGAAAACTCCACTCCTTCCCCCCAGTTCTCAGACCGCACCTCTCTCCTCTTTCCCCCCCCATCCCCAGCTCTCAGACAGCACCTCTCTCCTCTTCCCCCCCCGTCCCCAGCTCTCAGACAGCACCTCTCTCCTCTCCCCCCCCCCCCCCCTCCGCTCTTAGACAGCGCCTCTGTCCTCTCCCCCCCCCCCCCCCCCCCTTCCCCACCACCGGCTCTTAGACAGCGCCTCTCCAGCTCAAAACAAAGGGCCCCCATCCTGCACCTCTTGTTGGTCACATAATAGGGCAGGGCAGAGCACCACGCGCTCACTTACCATGCCCTGTCGATCGTTCTCCTTTCTCTGGGCATTCGCTGTCTGCTGACATCCGTCCTCCTCGCGGCTCCGCCTCTCAAGCGCTGTGCGGCTGTGACATCATGAAGTCACTTTGCACGCACAGAGCGGAGATGAGCTGAGATACACATGAAGCCTCCTCTGAACTTCTGAACGTCAGTCAGAGGAGGCTTCATGTGTGTAATGCTGAGCAGTGGCAGCCAGGGAGCCGGGAGCCGCATTAACACAAAGAAAGAGCCGCGGATTGGCCACCCCTGATATAGACTTACAATACCTTTAGAAAAGTGCGCAGGACTCTATTTCTTGTTCTGTGTTCAATTATTTGTGGTCGGGTGAGATCCACGTTTGATTCCTGCAGCCGTTTCGCTAACAAGGCGCGCAAATTTGTTTACATTTTTTTCCTACACACTTGTGAACAGTTGTCCGCCCACCTCCTGGTCACATCCTCACCCAGGACTGGCACTTACCGAGAGCAGACTGCGCCTCATGCTTAGCGCCAGAGTAGTGTGTTCATTAACCCAGTGTAACACTTTCCCCCCCGGATCCAGCGCCCGGAGGAGGGGGGGGGGGGGATTGAGGCAGCAGCAGTCTCCCAGCACATAGTGTAAGGGCCACACAGGCCTGGGGAATTAATGGCTGGTAATCACTCCTGGGCCTCCAGCCACCCTGGTAGTTCCCAATCCCTGCGTGATTGGGTGAAGGGTGGGAGCGGCGGGCCCTGGAGGCAGCCCGGGCCCCATAGCAGCCGCACCCTTTGCACCCACGTAAATTACGCCTCTGAATCCAGGATACCTATAATTTACACAGGTTCTATGGCTGATAAAAAAAAATACAGGCATGGATTGAGGCTGCCACAGAACCTGTGTAATTCATAGGTTTCCTGGATTAAAGCGATTTTATGGCAAGTATATATTTATATATTCAGAGAGTGCAGACGCCTCAGCAATATAGGTTAGGGGTGCTCGGTCATAAAGGGGGGATTGCAATTGAATGCAATGTTGTTTAGCGCTGGAAGTGAGTGGCCGGAGCTATTCAATTGACCACATCGCTCCTGGTACTTCGGTCAGGAGATGCAGTCTTCTGCGTATAATGCTCAGTGGCGGCAAACTGCATTTTGGAATAGTACCGGGCAAGGTGCCGTTGGCGCACGCAGTTAGCCCGCAACTAGCATCGTGGCACTAGTTAAATCGGATTTCCGCTGGTATGGCCTTAATATCGTTTTGCCAGATTTCTTTCTTTTTCTTGGGTACGATGCAGATTAGCTCTGTGCACTGGTTACAGAGATATACATGGATCTGATCGTCATTAATACAGCGTTTACACAAAGAGGCAATGTAAGTGGGAGTCTTTATTTACTGCGATATTAAGACTTGTATATTGATAATTAGACACTGAGGTTATTTCCCTATAAAGATGAATCACTTTGGTAATCTGTATTGGTGTAGCCGCTCAGAACACCTCCCTCCCGGTAAGATCACAAAGCCGGACCGTAATGGGGACATTATGTACTCATAAAAGCTATTACGGTAATGCCCCAAAATGATCTTGTTATACAAAAAGATGGATGAATGTATCACCGTGCTGGGAACATATCGGTCCCTGACCCCTGGCACTACGTCTGTTTATTTGGTACGTCTATTTATTTGGGGGTCAGGGGGGAGAGAAGCGATGAAAGCTCTCTCCCGTTTCCATGCATCCGGCTGACAAATTATCCGACATTACCTAATTAAGCAGCCACTTACGCCCCGTCCTTAGAGAGCAATAGTTCCTTCACAATTTATGGCAGCTCTATGCTTTTTTACAAGGCGCTGATAACTTTCAGAAAAGCATTTTAATCTGCGCTCATTATCACAAAGCTATTATTTTGCCTTTGGAAGCCCTTTTATTAGATTTCCTCTAATAAGCAGCTCTGGCTCTCTCTGCCGCGGCGACCTTTCCCAGCCCACGGAGGGTGGGTCCCGCGTCATTGATGCTCTGTCAGGTCTTTCTTAAAAGGTTGTTTTATTTTTATGTTGTATGTTCTGCGTTTGTCTTGCTTAAACCCCCGGCTGTAGATCTGTGACTGCATTGTGCATGCGGCATTGTTCCAACAGGGCCTCTATGCTAGGAGAGTTATCGCTGCAGCTGAACAATTGGAGTATTTTAAATGAGAAGAGCAGACGACGAGAACTGGATACATTTTTTATTTTTTCATCATCCCCTGAAAATCTGTACAGTTTTCAAGTCCTCTTTTCTAAAAAGCTCGTAAATGGGTTAAATGACGTGGGACGTGTATGGTGAGGTGTTGTACTCCTGACCTTGCAGATGGAGCTGACAGTGTTTTTTCCGAACTTGTAGAAAAACACTGAAAAATCACTTTACAGTCATTTTCCTGGACGCCAGAAATACTTTAGAGACTGACACCTTTTCACTGCATCCAATACTTTGCTTATTGCCACTAAAAAAACCTTCTGATACTGTTGTGCTATCGTATACCCCTTTCACTGCTGCAATAACCGGCTTTTGGCCGTTCGATCTAGGTCACGGTGCAGTCTGACCCTGTTATGCCACATACCACCGGATTGGCTGCCTGCAGTAGTGCTCGGAGATGACATCCTCTCCAAGCATCCACTGTAAAGCCTTATAGATCCGGTCACCGAAATACCCAGATCCGGTGTATACGGCTGGACCTGGGAATATCCCGGATCTAGCCATCGGTGTAAAAGTGGTCTGAGCCGGTTCGGACCCGGGATTTTGATATGAAAGGGGTATTTGCAATTTTTGGGGTTTTCATGGTGATTTTCTCACTCTTTCACACTTTTCCCAGGTCACGCGCTGTAAACTTAACGTGCAACGATCATCGCGAATTGCTGATTACAATTGAATGACGAGAATCGCGGGAGCGCGTTTCATTACAATTAGTCATAATGTGCGTGATTTGTATGGTGCAAGTTTGCAGAATTTTAACGGCCCCATAGCCACCAACTATGTGTAATACTGCCGGCGTATTATCTTGTCCTTCTTCCCCAGCTAATACGCTCTGCGTGCTGATGCGCCACTGAGGGTAGTATTATTTATATACAGTATAACAGTATTTATATAGATGGGATGAATAGAACTTAAAGTGAATTATATCTGTACTTTCATGATGTGTGCAAATACTGTCAGTACAAACACCAGCTCCCCTGCCGCCACCGTACTGTAATCTGTCCATAGCCGCTGCCTGGCTGGGCTGGATGGTATTTCCTCTGTTTACAGGGCAGGTTTTCTAGCTCTGGGTCAGGTAGCTGTTGTTGGGAATGGCAATTCATTGTGTCACAGCGCTTTCAATGCTAATGTATTATTGCCGGCCGTACTGGTATTCTCGGTAGATATATGCTCAGCAGCTACAGTACAGTGATGGCTCGAGGGTAAATGCTTGGACTTTGTAAAGTACCGGCTGACCTGTATATAGGAATGGTGCTGTCCTTTGTTCCCCACATTCAATCTGTCTTGAAATCATGTTACATGCGTCTAAAAAACATATCCAGAATGCGACCATACCTTTCACAAGACACTGCTAACACTCTAATCCACGCTCTCATTATCTCCCGCATTGATTATTGCAATAGTCTCCTTACTAGTCTTACCGAGACTCTCACCACTACAAGCCATTCTGAATGCAGCTGCGAGGCTATTATTCCTCGCTAGACGTTTATCGTCTGCGGATCCGATCTGTCAGTCCCTCCATTGGTTACCTGTATTCTACCGCATTCAATATAAAATACTTTTACTCACACACAAGGCCATTAACCAAACTACACCAATGTACATCACTTCACTAATCTCAAGATATCTTTCCAACCCGGCCGCTTCGCTCTGTACAAGATCTGCGTCTCTCATTCACACTTTTCTCTGACGTCCTAGTGGATGCTGGGAACTCCGTAAGGACCATGGGGAATAGCGGCTCCGCAGGAGACTGGGCACAAAAGTAAAAGCTTTAGGACTACCTGGTGTGCACTGGCTCCTCCCCCTATGACCCTCCTCCAAGCCCCAGTTAGATTTTTGTGCCCGAACGAGAAGGGTGCACACTAGGTGGCTCTCCTGAGCTGCTTAGTGAAAAAGTTTAAGTATAGGTTTTTTATTTTCAGTGAGTCCTGCTGGCAACAGGTTCACTGCACCGAGGGACTAAGGGAAGAAGAAGCGAACTCACCTGCGTGCAGAGTGGATTGGGCTTCTTAGGCTACTGGACATTAGCTCCAGAGGGACGATCACAGGCCCAGCCATGGATGGGTCCCAGAGCCGCGCCGCCGGCCCCCTTACAGAGCCAGAAGACTGAAGAGGTCCGGGAAATCGGCGGCAGAAGACGTCCTGTCTTCAATAAGGTAGCGCACAGCACCGCAGCTGTGCGCCATTGCTCTCAGCACACTTCACACTCCGGTCACTGAGGGTGCAGGGCGCTGGGGGGGGGCGCCCTGAGACGCAATAAAAACACCTTAGATGGCAAAAAATACATCACATATAGCTCCTGGGCTATATGGATGCATTTAACCCCTGCCAGTTTTTCCTTAAAAAAGCGGGAGAAAGGCCGCCGAGAAGGGGGCGGAGCCTATCTCAGCACACAAGCGCCATTTTCCCTCACAGCTCCGTTGGAGGGAAGCTCCCTGGCTCTCCCCTGCAGTCCTGCACTACAGAAACAGGGTAAAACAAGAGAGGGGGGGGCACTAATTTGGCAGATTAATCAATACAGCAGCTATATAAGGGAAAAACACTTATATAAGGTTATCCCTGTATATATATAGCGCTCTGGTGTGTGCTGGCAAACTCTCCCTCTGTCTCCCCAAAGGGCTAGTGGGGTCCTGTCCTCTATCAGAGCATTCCCTGTGTGTGTGCTGTGTGTCGGTACGTTGTGTCGACATGTATGAGGAGGAAAATGGTATGGAGGCGGAGCAATTGCCTGTAATAGTGATGTCACCCCCTAGGGAGTCGACACCTGACTAGATGGTCTTATGGAAGGAATTACGTGATAGCGTCAGCACTTTACAAAAGACTGTTGACGACATGAGACAGCCGGCAAATCAGTTAGTATCTGTCCAGGCGTCTCAAACACCGTCAGGGGCTCTAAAGCGCCCGTTACCTCAGATGGTCGACACAGACCCAGACACGGACACTGACTCCAGTGTCGACGGTGAGGAAACAAACGTATTTTCCAGTAGGGCCACACGTTACATGATCACGGCAATGAAGGAGGTTTTGAACATTTCTGATACTACAAGTACCACAAAAAAGGGTATTATGTGGGGTGTGAAAAAACTACCCGTAGTTTTTCCTGAATCAGATGAATTAAATGAGGTGTGTGATGAAGCGTGGGTTTCCCCCGATAAAAAACTGCTAATTTCTAAAAAATTATTGGCATTATACCCTTTCCCGCCAGAGGTTAGGGCGCGTTGGGAAACACCCCCTAGAGTAGATAAGGCGCTCACACGCTTATCAAAACAAGTGGCGTTACCGTCTCCTGATACGGCCGCCCTCAAGGAGCCAGCTGATAGGAAGCTGGAAAATATCCTAAAAAGTATATACACACATACTGGTGTTATACTGCGACCAGCAATCGCCTCAGCCTGGATGTGCAGTGCTGGGGTGACTTGGTCGGATTCCCTGACTGAAAATATTGATACCCTGGACAGGGACAGTATATTATTGACTATAGAGCATTTAAAGGATGCATTTCTATATATGCGAGATGCACAGAGGGATATTTGCACTCTGGCATCAAGAGTAAGTGCGCTGTCCATTTCTGCCAGAAGAGGGTTATGGACGCGACAGTGGTCAGGTGATGCGGATTCCAAACGGCATATGGAAGTATTGCCGTATAAAGGGGAGGAGTTATTTGGGGTCGGTCTATCGGACCTGGTGGCCACGGCAACGGCTGGGAAATCCACCTTTTTACCCCAGGTCACCTCATAGCAGAAAAAGACACCGTCTTTTCAGGCTCAGTCCTTTCGTCCCCATAAGGGCAAGAGGGCAAAAGGCCACTCATATCTGCCCCGGGGCAGAGGAAGGGGAAAAAGACTGCAGCAGGCAGCCTCTTCCCAGGAACAGAAGCCCTCCCCCGCTTCTGCCAAGTCCTCAGCATGACGCTGGGGCCTTACAAGCGGACTCAGGCACTCGCAAGTGGACCCCTGGATCCTGCAGGTAGTATCTCAGGGGTACAAATTGGAATTCGAGACGTCTCCCCCTCGCCGGTTCCTGAAGTCTGCTTTACCAACGTCTCCCTCCGACAGGGAGGCGGTATTGGAAGCCATTCACAAGCTGTATTCCCAGCAGGTGATAATCAAGGTACCCCTCCTACAACAGGGAAAGGGGTATTATTCCACGCTGTTTGTGGTACCGAAGCCGGACGGCTCGGTAAGACCTATTTTAAATCTGAAATCCTTGAACACTTACATACAAAGGTTCAAATTCAAGATGGAGTCACTCAGAGCAGTGATAGCGAACCTGGAAGAAGGGGACTATATGGTGTCTCTGGACATCAAGGATGCTTACCTCCATGTCCCAAATTTGCCCTTCTCACCAAGGGTACCTCAGGTTTGTGGTACAGAACTGTCACTATCAGTTTCAGACGCTGCCGTTTGGATTGTCCACGGCACCCCGGGTCTTTACCAAGGTAATGGCCGAAATGATGATTCTTCTTCGAAGAAAAGGCGTCTTAATTATCCCTTACTTGGACGATCTCCTGATAAGGGCAAGGTCCAGGGAACAGTTAGAGGTCGGAGTAGCACTATCTCAAGTAGTACTACGACAGCACGGGTGGATTCTAAATATTCCAAAATCGCAGCTGATTCCGACGACACGTCTGCTGTTCCTAGGGATGATTCTGGACACAGTCCAGAAAAAGGTGTTTCTCCCGGAGGAGAAAGCCAGGGAGTTATCCGAGCTAGTCAGGAACCTCCTAAAACCAGGCCAAGTGTCAGTGCATCAATGCACAAGGGTCCTGGGAAAAATGGTGGCTTCTTACGAAGCGATTCCATTCGGCAGATTCCACGCAAGAACTTTTCAGTGGGATCTGCTGGACAAATGGTCCGGATCGCATCTTCAGATGCATCAGCGGATAACCCTGTCTCCAAGGACAAGGGTGTCTCTCCTGTGGTGATTGCAGAGTGCTCATCTTCTAGAGGGCCGCAGATTCGGCATTCAGGACTGGGTCCTGGTGACCACGGATGCCAGCCTGAGAGGCTGGGGAGCAGTCACACAGGGAAGAAATTTCCAGGGCTTGTGGTCAAGCATGGAAACGTCATTTCACATAAATATCCTGGAACTAAGGGCCATTTACAATGCCCTAAGTCAAGCAAGGCCTCTGCTTCAGGGTCAGCCGGTGTTGATCCAGTCGGACAACATCACGGCAGTCGCCCACGTAAACAGACAGGGCGGCACAAGAAGCAGGAGGGCAATGGCAGAAGTTGCAAGGATTCTTCGCTGGGCGGAAAATCATGTGATAGCACTGTCAGCAGTGTTCATTCCGGGAGTGGACAACTGGGAAGCAGACTTCCTCAGCAGACACGACCTCCACCCGGGGGAGTGGGGACTTCACCCAGAAGTCTTCCACATGATTGTGAACCGTTGGGAAAAACCAAAGGTGGACATGATGGCGTCCCGCCTCAACAAAAAACTAGACAGATATTGCGCCAGGTCAAGGGACCCTCAGGCAATAGCTGTGGACGCTCTGGTAACACCGTGGGTGTACCAGTCAGTGTATGTGTTCCCTCCTCTGCCTCTCATACCCAAGGTACTGAGAATCATAAGAAGGAGAGGAGTAAGGACTATACTCGTGGCTCCGGATTGGCCAAGAAGGACTTGGTACCCGGAACTTCAAGAGATGCTCACGGAGGACCCGTGGCCTCTACCTCTAAGAAAGGACCTGCTCCAGCAGGGACCCTGTCTGTTCCAAGACTTACCGCGGCTGCGTTTGACGGCATGGCGGTTGAACGCCGGATCCTGAAGGAAAAAGGCATTCCGGATGAAGTCATCCCTACCCTGATCAAAGCCAGGAAGGATGTAACCGTGCAACATTATCACCGTATTTAGCATAAATATGTTGCGTGGTGTGAGGCCAGGAAGGCCCCTACAGAGGAATTTTAACTGGGTCGTTTCCTGCATTTCCTGCAAACAGGACTGTCTATGGGCCTAAAATTAGGGTCCATTAAGGTTCAAATTTCGGCCCTGTCGATTTTCTTCCAGAAAGAACTGGCTTCAGTTCCTGAAGTTCAGACGTTTGTCAAGGGGGTACTGCATATACAGCCTCCTTTTGTGCCTCCAGTGGCACCTTGGGATCTCAATGTAGTTTTGGGGTTCCTCAAATCACAATGGTTTGAACCACTCACCACTGTGGACTTAAAATATCTCACATGGAAAGTGGTAATGCTGTTAGCCCTGGCTTCAGCCAGGCGTGTCTCAGAATTGGCGGCTTTATCCTATAAAAGCCCTTATCTAATTTTTCATACGGACAGGGCAGAATTGAGGACTCGTCCTCAATTTCTCCCTAAGGTGGTTTCAGCGTTTCACTTGAACCAGCCTATTGTGGTACCTGCGGCTACTAGGGACTTGGAGGACTACAAGTTGCTGGACGTAGTCAGGGCCCTGAAAATATATGTTTCCAGGACGGCTGGAGTCAGAAAATCTGACTCGCTGTTTATCCTGTATGCACCCAACAAGCTGGGTGCTCCTGCTTCTAAGCAGACTATTGCTCGTTGGATTTGTAGTACAATTCAGCTTGCACATTCTGTGGCAGGCCTGCCACAGCCAAAATCTGTAAAAGCCCATTCCACAAGAAAAGTGGGCTCATCTTGGGCGGCTGCCCGAGGGGTCTCGGCTTTACAACTTTGCCGAGCAGCTACTTGGTCAGGGGCAAACACGTTTGCTAAATTCTACAAATTTGATACCCTGGCTGAGGAGGACCTGGAGTTCTCTCATTCGGTGCTGCAGAGTCATCCGCACTCTCCCGCCCGTTTGGGAGCTTTGGTATAATCCCCATGGTCCTTACGGAGTTCCCAGCATCCACTAGGACGTCAGAGAAAATAAGAATTTACTTACCGATAATTCTATTTCTCGTAGTCCGTAGTGGATGCTGGGCGCCCATCCCAAGTGCGGATTGTCTGCAATACTTGTACATAGTTATTGTTACAAAAATCGGGTTATTATTGTTGTGAGCCATCTTTTCAGAGGCTCCTCTGTTATCATGCTGTTAACTGGGTTCAGATCACAGGTTGTACGGTGTGATTGGTGTGGCTGGTATGAGTCTTACCCGGGATTCAAGATCCTTCCTTATTGTGTACGCTCGTCCGGGCACAGTATCCTAACTGAGGCTTGGAGGAGGGTCATAGGGGGAAGAGCCAGTGCACACCAGGTAGTCCTAAAGCTTTTACTTTTGTGCCCAGTCTCCTGCGGAGCCGCTATTCCCCATGGTCCTTACGGAGTTCCCAGCATCCACTACGGACTACGAGAAATAGAATTATCGGTAAGTAAATTCTTATTATTACTTGCTTCCATGCACGATTACAGGACTTTCTTCAGGCTGCACCCACTCTTTGGAATGCCCTCCCACGCACAATAAGACTCTCCTCTAGTCTCCAAACCTCCAAGTGTTCCCTCAAATCTCCCCTCTTCAGGCAGCTTATCACATTCCAGAACCGCTCACTCAACCTTCAGAGCTCTCCTATCCAATTATATCACCACTGTACAGTCCACACATATCCTCACATATATTCTCTTCCTTCACTCTCCCATCCTCCTGACCCCAGACCAACATCGCTGGGTGACCTTATCATACAGCCCACCTTTGCAATCTGGTGGGCCATTATGCAATAGAGAACACCTATCCTTGTGTATCAATGTTTATTTCCCTATAGAGTGTAAGCTTGTGAGCAGGGCCCTCCTACTTCTATGTCTGTCTGTTATTACCCAGTCTTGTTTTATCATTGTTGTTTGCAATTGCTTTGTTTTATGTTATTACTGTTTCCAATTGTAAACCGTTAATAAATAAATAAAGATGTTTAGTTGTAGGCTACAATGTGTTCATTTGCTGTGAAACTCAATAGTTACATTTACAGGCTGTGATAAAAGAGCTAGCTCTCCATCCAGTGCTGCAATTGGAGATATGTGACCAGCGTTGTAATGATGCCTTGACCTGCATTGGACCTCATTACAAGGTGGACGTAAATGCAAGTGACTTACCCCCCCCCCCCATTTGCCATTCTTTTACCCTGGTGACATAGACTCCGTCTACACCCACGAGCAGTTGACATAGTGCAGTAGGTACATGTTGATGCAGCAGAGGCTTTCCAAGATGGCAGACATGTTGCCCGGTGGTGGTTTGTGGGGAGGGGTGCTGACAGGTTATGGGGGATATTCAATTTGCCCCGAAGAGACATTGGGAGTAAAACCCCCCGACGTTTCTGCGGTCTGGCTATTCGATTAGCTCGTCCGGTAAAACATGCTTTTACACCCGTAAACACACAGGTTCAGTGAAACCTGTGTGTTAACGGGTGAAATAGCCCCGTTTTTAGATGAAAACGGGGCTGTTACCGGGGATTTTGCTTCACTTGCCAGAGGCAGGTGAAACAAAATCCCCAATAAGCCGCGGCACGCACCGGCTTATCGGGGCCAATTAGATAGCCCCCCCCCCACCCCCCGGCGAGACCTATCACCCAACAGTAACGGGGCTAATTGAATATCCCGTTAAGAGTTAGTGCATCCCAGCTCAGCTCTAATGGTGGGTGCACACTGCTCTATATACAGTATCTGCAGATCAATTGATCTGCAGATATATCTGAAGCCGGATCGGACAGTGTGTCGTGAATACACTGCCCGATCCATCGTAAGCGCCCGACCAGTTCAGCCATCAATCACCGCCGGCTGCTGCAGCGTGTGTCCGCCCGTACACACACAACGATGCAGCAATATATCTGTAGATATTAGTCATCGTGTGTGCAGCAGGGCCGACGTCATATGTCTGTGAACGACGGCGTTCACAGACCTATCGTTGGTACACACTGGCCGACGGGCCAGCGATATATCGGCCGTTCAATAGAATAGGTGAGGGGTTGGTTACACTGTGGGAGGGATGGGTTAGGTTTAGAGGTAGGGGTAGGGTAAAAAGACTTACCGGGATTTGGTCGGGATGCCGCTGTTATCTCCCCATTTACATTCATATTTGTTTTGTTAACGTTCTTTTGTGTCTTTGATATCTGTTCTTTTCAGTCGTATGGCTCTTTATGCTAATCTGTGGCGCAGTATGTAATTAGTCTCTGCACTCTGTATAATTTACAGGCATATATAAATCTGACAGTGGGTTATCACTTAGTTTTTACGGAAGGACAATGACAGGAACTTCATATTTTGTCTGAGGTTATAAGTACAAGGTCACCCCAAACTTTATGTATCGGAGATACTGGGAGACTAATCCATTACGCCTGATGTCGCAGGCCCAGACAATGACAGAGAGTCACACATGCGAAACGCGTAGTGTTTGAGGAGTGATGTAAAATTCTCTCTGGCGATGTTGATTTGCGACGGCGATTTCTGGCGACTTTAGCCTCTTTAGATTCCGCCTGCTCCAGACCAACCTAGCCGCATATTTATTTATTGTACGTAGGCGTGTCCAAAGACGGGCGTGCAATGTGAAGTGCGTCGAGTGGTCCAGAAAGGCACAGTTGCAGCCTGAACAAAGCCACGTACTGTCGCTTCCTGTGGATCGTTACTATTGAGCCGTCTGATCCATGGATCGGCGCTGAAGCTGTATCTAGATGCGACGCTGTTCCTAGCGGAGTGGATAGGACAGGTGTCAGATCTTTAAGAGTCCTCGCTTCTCCCCTGACAGGCAACACTGAATATACATGGTCCTTTATGCACTGTATATATTATCCACTTAATTTGTCTGAGCTGTATGGCAAATGAAAAATTGTAAAAGGAAATTGAAATAAATCTGTATGTTAAATTGGGACATGTTTGGAGGAAGCGTTCCCTGGGAGACTATGAATCACGCTAAACCCATCAGATATTTTGCAAGACGCTTTATTAATATTTCTTAGCTCAGCGCTGCTGTCAGACTGAGCTGGCAGATGATTTCCGTGCTGCTCATTGGTGTAAATTGCACTGTTATCGCAGCTTCAGAAAACACTGTCACTTTGATACGCAACACCTCAAAATAGCACTTGGCTTCCAGTTTTTGGAGATTTTCTGTACCGCAGTTTTTTTCCTGGTAATGTTCCAGCTTCGGATTTAAAAAGGAGACAACACACAGTTTTTTTTATAGCCCCCAGTTGAATGTAAGATGATTTGCAAATTGTATTGACTTTGCTGCTACATTAGGTCATTCTAACCTATCTACATGTGAGCAGGAGGTCTCTGCAACCGCATTTGGTCCCATGGCATTGTCGTGTGGCAGGATCAAGTACAGTGTCACTTGGGACGGTTCCTATGGCCTGTATGTACTGGCTGTATGAGTCAAATCTTATTACCGGGATAATAAGTATGTCCAGTAATGATCAGAACCTTTTAAGGGGTATGCACGGGGCGGACTGGGAATTTATAGAGTCTTCTCTCCGCTTTGGAGGAGGGAGCGGATAAATATGAAGACGGCGCTGTGCAAAATTAGACAAACTCACCTGAAAATCAACACGCTACTGTGACTGCGTTCAGTAACAGTAAGGAACAACCATAAATAAGTGCCCCCTCTCCACCACTTAATTGTATTTCAGTGATATCACATTGTTTCTGCGCTGCGCTGCAAGGCTCTGCGCTGCGCTTACTCTGTACCTGTCTGGCAGCGCACTCACTACACTTTACTGCTCTGCCAGAACAAACTTCTGCAGATCTATAGTGCTAGCTTGCTTTCTGTAGGAAGGTTGCAGGGCTGAGCTCGCTACTGGTCCTGTCTCTATAATGTAGCGTATATGACAGTGCACAAGTACAATAGACGGCACTGTAGAGTCTAGGATCCCCTCCCCAAGGATGGCATTAAACGTTAGCTTTCTGTGTCACAGACTAATGGCGGATTAGCCTTGTACACTAAAGACTCTTTACGTTAACTACAGGCACCAAAATCCACTCTACATAAAATATTATTACTCTTCCAGACCAGAGTCCTGTGAGACAGACCAATCACAGCAACTTTTACCATATTTCATCATTTCATATCAAGTGCTCCTCGATTTCCACTGGAGATTTCTAACTTGGTTATCGCCATTCGTTTCTGCTGCATTAATACCTTGTGCAGAGATATCTGCCTGAGACACTGGGTGACTGGAGGAAGGGAGTTATTAGCAATATGTGACACAGGACTACTCAGGAGATTCGCATGCACATCTATCCTCTTGTGTCGGTGGAGCTTACACTCTATTTTCCTGGCAGTGGTCACTCTAGCCCACAAGGGGCTAATTTTGGACCTTGTTCAGTCAATTTCTGCTAAAAAGCAGTTGCTGTGATCAAATAATTTCCACCCAGAAATAGAGAAAAAACGCCCATTGTGAATGCATCGCAATATGCGGGCTGATGGCAAAACCGTATGCACTTACCGGAACATCAAGGATTTTTCCGATCTTAGCCAGGCAAGGTCATCCACAATTCCTGCGACACAATAGGCTGGAAGTGGTGATCGCCAACGTCAGAGGCCCTCCTTAAAAATGCCTGAGCACGCCTGCGGTTTTTCAGACACACCCAGAAAACGTCAGGTTTCCGCCCAGAAACGCCGGCTTCCTGTCAGTTAAACAGCGGCTTCATTGCGATCACAATGTGTACACAATTTCTGACGCTGTTTTTGCTCACGTGTGTGCAATGCAAATGCTGCGCATGCGCATTTGTTCGCTAATCATCCGGATTGCGAATCGCACATTTTACAATCCTTGATGAGTAAGGTAATTTAAGTCACAAGCCGAATAACCTAGCAGCTCGCTGGTGGATCATGAGAGAGAAGCTACAAAAACGTGTCAAGACCAGATAAACGCCGCAGCGCACCCTGCCTATACTGAAACCCAACATATATTGCAGCGATGTTGGGTGGCATGGTGGTCAGCATTACCACCTCACAGCACTGAGGTCATAAGTTAACTTCCAAACAAAGGTGTGTATATATGTGTGTATGTATGTGTATATATATATATATATATATATATATATATATATATATATATATATATATATATATATATGTGTGTGTGTGTGTATATGTGTGTATATATATATATATATATATATATATATATATATATATATATAATGTGTGTGTATGTAGAGTTTGTATGTTCTCCTCATGTTTGCTTGGCTTTCCTTTCACTGACCAAACAATGGGCCTGATTCATTTTCGTAAGCAAAGCAAACTCGGCAACACCATGCTGCACTGCAGGTGGGGCAGATGCAACATGTTCAGAGAGACAGAAATATTAACACTAGTATGTATGTATGTGTGTGTGTGTACGTGTGGTAGGGAATATAGAGTGTAAGCTCCCACTGCGATAGGTACTGATCTGAATGGCTAAATATTCTTTGTGAAGCACTGCTTTATATGTGTACGCTATATAGACAGCTGGTAATAAATACATTTCTCTATCGTCCTAGTGGATGCTGGGGTTCCTGAAAGGACCATGGGGAATAGCGGCTCCGCAGGAGACAGGGCACAAAAAGTAAAGCTTTCCGATCAGGTGGTGTGCACTGGCTCCTCCCCCTATGACCCTCCTCCAAGCCTCAGTTAGATTTTTGTGCCCGGCCGAGAAGGGTGCAATCTAGGTGGCTCTCCTAAAGAGCTGCTTAGAGAAAGTTTAGCTAGGTTTTTTATTTTACAGTGAGTCCTGCTGGCAACAGGATCACTGCATCGAGGGACTTAGGGGAGAAGAAGTGAACTCACCTGCGTGCAGGATGGATTGGCTTCTTGGCTACTGGACATCAGCTCCAGAGGGACGATCACAGGTACAGCCTGGATGGTCACCGGAGCCTCGCCGCCGGCCCCCTTGCAGATGCTGAAACATGAAGAGGTCCAGAATCGGCGGCAGAAGACTCCTCAGTCTTCTAAAGGTAGCGCACAGCACTGCAGCTGTGCGCCATTTTCCTCTCGGCACACTTCACACGGCAGTCACTGAGGGTGCAGGGCGCTGGGAGGGGAGCGCCCTGGGAGGCAAATGAAAACCTATTTGGCTAAAAAATACCTCACATATAGCCTCCGGGGGCTATATGGAGATATTTAACCCCTGCCAGAATACACTAAAGAGCGGGAGACGAGCCCGCCGGAAAAGGGGCGGGGCCTATCTCCTCAGCACACAGCGCCATTTTCCTTACACAGCTCCGCTGGTCAGGACGGCTCCCAGGTCTCTCCCCTGCACTGCACTACAGAAACAGGGTAAAACAAGAGAGGGGGGGCAAAATAGTGGCAAAAATTATATTATAAAAGCAGCTATACAGGGAGCACTTATTATAAGGCTATCCCTGTCATATATAGCGCTTTTGGTGTGTGCTGGCAAACTCTCCCTCTGTCTCCCCAAAGGGCTAGTGGGGTCCTGTCTTCGTTAAGAGCATTCCCTGCGTGTCTGCTGTGTGTCGGTACGTGTGTGTCGACATGTATGAGGACGATATTGGTGTGGAGGCGGAGCAATTGCCAAATATGGGGATGTCACCTCCTAGGGGGTCGACACCAGAATGGATGCCTTTATTTATGGAATTACGGGATAGTGTCAACACGCTAAAACAGTCGTTTGACGACATGAGACGGCCGGACAATCAGTTAGTGCCTGTCCAGGCGCCTCAAACACCGTCAGGGGCGGTAAAACGCCCTTTGCCTCAGTCGGTCGACCCAGACACAGGCACTGATTCCAGTGGCGACGGTGACGAATCAACCGTATTTTCCAGTAGGGCCACACGTTATATGATTTTGGCAATGAAGGCGGCGTTACATTTAGCTGATACTACAGGTACCACTAAACAGGGTATTATGTGGGGTGTGAAAAAACTACCTATAGTTTTTCCCGAATCAGAAGAACTAAATGATGTATGTGATGAAGCGTGGGTTGCCCCCGATAAAAAGATGCTAATTTCAAAGAAGTTATTAGCTTTATACCCTTTCCCGTCAGAGGTTAGGGCGCGCTGGGAAACACCTCCTAGGGTGGACAAGGCGCTCACACGCTTATCTAAACAAGTGGCGTTACCCTCTCCTGAGACGGCCGCGCTTAAAGATCCAGCAGATAGGAGGATGGAAAATATCCAAAAAAGTATATACACACATACAGGTGTTATACTACGACCAGCTATAGCGACAGCCTGGATGTGCAGTGCTGGAGTAGTTTGGTCAGAGTCCCTGATTGAAAATATTGATACCCTGGATAGGGACAATGTTTTACTGTCTTTAGAGCAAATAAAGGATGCATTTCTTTATATGCGTGATGCACAGAGGGATATCTGCACACTGGCATCACGGGTAAGTGCTATGTCCATTTCAGCCAGAAGAAGTTTATGGACGCGACAGTGGTCAGGCGATGCGGACTCAAAACGGCATATGGAAGTTTTGCCGTATAAAGGGGAGGAGTTATTTGGAGTCGGTCTATCAGATTTGGTGGCCACGGCTACAGCCGGGAAATCCACTTTTTTACCTCAAGCTACTCCCCAACAGAAAAAGACACCGACTTTTCAACCGCAGCCCTTTCGTTCCTTTAAAAACAAGAGAGCAAAGGGATATTCATATCTGCCACGAGGCAGAGGAAAGGGGAAGAGACACCAACAGGCAGCTCCTTCCCAGGAACAGAAGCCCTCCCCCGCTTCTACAAAAGCCTCAGCATGACGCTGGGGCTTCTCAAGCGGACTCGGGGGCGGTGGGCGGTCGTCTCAAGAATTTCAGCGCGCAGTGGGCTCACTCGCAGGTAGATCCCTGGATCCTGCAGATAATATCTCAGGGGTACAGGTTGGAACTAGAGACAGATCCGCCTCGCCGTTTCCTGAAGTCTGCTTTACCAACGTCCCCCTCCGAAAGGGAGACGGTTTTGGAAGCCATTCACAAGCTGTACTCTCAGCAGGTGATAGTCCAGGTACCTCTTCTACAACAGGGAAAGGGGTATTATTCCACTCTATTTGTGGTACCGAAGCCGGACGGCTCGGTAAGACCTATTCTAAATCTGAAGTCCTTGAACCTATACATAAAGAAGTTCAAGTTCAAAATGGAGTCACTCAGAGCAGTGATAGCGAACCTGGAAGAAGGGGACTTTATGGTGTCCTTGGACATCAAGGATGCGTACCTCCACGTTCCAATTTACCCCTCACACCAGGGGTACCTCAGGTTCGTTGTACAAAACTGTCACTATCAGTTTCAGACGCTGCCGTTCGGATTGTCCACGGCACCTCGAGTCTTTACAAAGGTAATGGCCGAGATGATGATTCTTCTTCGAAGAAAAGGCGTATTAATTATCCCATACTTGGACGATCTCCTAATAAGGGCAAGGTCCAGAGAACAGCTAGAGAGGGGATTAGCACTGTCTCAAGAAGTGCTAAAACAGCACGGCTGGATTCTGAATATTCCAAAATCCCAGTTAATGCCGACAACTCGTCTGCTGTTCCTGGGGATGATTCTGGACACGGTTCAGAAAAAGGTTTTTCTCCCAGAGGAAAAAGCCAAGGAGTTATCCGAGCTTGTCAGGAACCTCCTAAAACCAGGAAAGGTGTCTGTACATCAATGCACAAGAGTCCTGGGAAAAATGGTGGCTTCTTACGAAGCAATTCCATTCGGCAGATTCCATGCACGAATTTTCCAGAGGGATCTGTTGGACAAATGGTCAGGGTCGCATCTTCAGATGCACCAGCGGATAACCCTGTCTCCAAGGACAAGGGTATCTCTTCTGTGGTGGTTGCAGAGTGCTCATCTATTGGAGGGCCGCAGATTCGGCATACAGGATTGGATCCTGGTGACCACGGACGCCAGCCTGAGAGGCTGGGGAGCAGTCACACAAGGAAGAAACTTCCAGGGAGTGTGGACGAGCCTGGAAACGTCTCTTCACATAAACATTCTGGAACGAAGAGCAATCTACAATGCTCTAAGCCAGGCAGAACCTCTGCTTCAAGGAATATCGGTGTTGATCCAGTCGGACAACATCACGGCAGTCGCCCATGTAAACAGACAGGGCGGCACAAGAAGCAGGAGTGCAATGGCAGAAGCTGCAAGGATTCTTCGCTGGGCAGAGAATCATGTGATAGCACTGTCAGCAGTGTTCATCCCGGGAGTGGACAACTGGGAAGCAGACTTCCTCAGCAGACACGACCTTCACCCGGGAGAGTGGGGACTTCATCCGGAAGTCTTCCACATGCTGGTAACCCGTTGGGAAAGACCAATGGTGGACATGATGGCGTCTCGCCTCAACAAAAAACTGGACAGGTATTGCGCCAGGTCAAGAGATCCGCAGGCAATAGCTGTGGACGCGCTGGTAACGCCTTGGGTGTACCAGTCGGTGTATGTGTTTCCTCCTCTGCCTCTCATACCAAAAGTATTGAGAATTATACGGCAAAGAGGCGTAAGAACGATACTAGTGGTTCCGGATTGGCCAAGAAGGACTTGGTACCCGGAACTTCAAGAGATGATCACGGAAGATCCGTGGCCTCTACCTCTAAGGAGGGACTTGTTTCAGCAGGGTCCCTGTCTGTTTCAAGACTTACCGCGGCTGCGTTTGACGGCATGGCGGTTGAACGCCGGATCCTAAAGGAAAAAGGCATGCCGGAAGAAGTCATTCCTACTTTGATTAAAGCAAGGAAGGAAGTAACCGTGCAACACTATCACCGCATTTGGCGAAGATATGTTGCGTGGTGCGAGGATCGGAGTGCTCCGACGGAGGAATTTCAACTGGGTCGATTCCTACATTTCCTGCAATCAGGATTGTCTATGGGTCTCAAATTGGGATCTATTAAGGTTCAAATTTCGGCCCTGTCAATTTTCTTTCAAAAAGAATTGGCTTCAGTTCCTGAAGTCCAGACTTTTGTTAAGGGAGTGCTGCATATACAGCCTCCTGTGGTGCCTCCAGTGGCACCGTGGGATCTCAATGTGGTTTTGGAATTTCTAAAATCTCATTGGTTTGAACCACTAAATAAGGTGGATTTAAAATATCTCACATGGAAAGTGACCATGTTACTAGCCCTGGCTTCGGCCAGGAGAGTGTCAGAACTGGCAGCTTTATCTTACAAAAGCCCATATCTGATTTTCCATTCGGACAGGGCAGAACTGCGGACTCGTCCGCATTTTCTCCCTAAGGTGGTGTCAGCATTTCATCTGAACCAGCCTATTGTAGTGCCTGCGGCTACAAGTGACTTGGAGGACTCCAAGTTACTGGACGTTGTCAGAGCATTAAAAATATATATTGCAAGGACAGCTGGAGTCAGAAAATCTGACTCGTTGTTTATATTGTATGCACCCAACAAGATGGGTGCTCCTGCGTCTAAGCAGACGATTGCTCGTTGGATCTGTAGCACAATCCAACTTGCACATTCTGTGGCAGGCCTGCCACAGCCTAAATCTGTAAAGGCCCACTCCACAAGGAAGGTGGGCTCATCTTGGGCGGCTGCCCGAGGGGTCTCGGCATTACAACTTTGCCGAGCAGCTACGTGGTCAGGGGAGAACACGTTTGTAAAATTTTACAAATTTGATACTCTGGCTAAGGAGGACCTGGAGTTCTCTCATTCGGTGCTGCAGAGTCATCCGCACTCTCCCGCCCGTTTGGGAGCTTTGGTATAATCCCCATGGTCCTTTCAGGAACCCCAGCATCCACTAGGACGATAGAGAAAATAAGAATTTACTTACCGATAATTCTATTTCTCGGAGTCCGTAGTGGATGCTGGGCGCCCATCCCAAGTGCGGATTATCTGCAATAATTGTACATAGTTATTGTTAACTAATTCGGGTTATTGTTTAGGAAGCCATCTTTCGGAGGCTCCTCTGTTATCATACTGTTAACTGGGTTTGATCACAAGTTGTACGGTGTGATTGGTGTGGCTGGTATGAGTCTTACCCGGGATTCAAAATTCCTCCCTTATTGTGTACGCTCGTCCGGGCACAGTACCTAACTGAGGCTTGGAGGAGGGTCATAGGGGGAGGAGCCAGTGCACACCACCTGATCGGAAAGCTTTACTTTTTGTGCCCTGTCTCCTGCGGAGCCGCTATTCCCCATGGTCCTTTCAGGAACCCCAGCATCCACTACGGACTCCGAGAAATAGAATTATCGGTAAGTAAATTCTTATTTTAATTTTTCCAGTAGTTCAGACGATATATGATGTAGAAATACATATGGGAAATGGCTGTGGGTGGAGTGAGTAATTTTGTACACCCGAGTTGTAGCGCTCCTCTCCATTCCCCAGTCCCCCCCCATCCCCTCTGTGGCGGATGCACCTAGGGGCACGGGAAGATTTGTGTTGTGTTCCAGACCCCTTGATGGTAATCATGAACGCTGCACACTGTTTGTTTGACGCAGAGTCGCCTCCTGATAGCTAAATCAGTGCTGCATAAATCCATGTGAATGGCTCTGATTATGGCTGATGAGTTGTAAGGCGCCCGCAGGCAGGAAGGGGTTACCAGTGTTCTTGCTGTGACCGGCAGAGGTTGTGTATGGGGCGAGGACGGTTAGTGTAATGTACCATACACAATATCAATAATGACTTCATTACAGGGCAGTAATGTCAAGTGTTGATTTATAGCGGATGTTTCCGGCCGCGGTTCCATAGCGGGGGTCTTCGTGGCTTTAGTTACAAACTCAGAGTTTTCGTGATTCTGCGACTTCACCCGTGTGAGGCTCAGCCCGGTGCTGAATATTTTCTTATTTAAATGTATGTATCAGTATACTTTGAACCACTGAGGCACGAGGCACTTTGTGAGAATAGATAAACTTGTGGATAGCTCTCCTGTGTATTTCATTTTTCAGTGTTTTGTACCGGAATACAGGTATTATCTATAGTGACCGTCAGGTTGTCCTCCCCTGATAAAGGCGCGTGGTCCTAGGGACTGCGACCGGACAGCCAGGCTTTGTTAGGAGGAAGGCTCCCTCTCTCTGGACACTCCGGCAGCCGCGGCATCTCCATGATCCGGTTCCTGTGATCTCATTGTAGCGCGCATGAGAAGTTCCTACTGTACAATTACGCTTTAAGCAAATAATAACCTTGCCTCTGCTTTCATTAACCTAATGCGTGTCCCCAGGAATGTATGTTTAATGACTCTATTGATAAATGTTTGGAGCTGCTCGCTTTAATTATCTCACAATATGGTTCCTAAAAATGCACAATTGATTTATATTCAATAAATGAGATTAATTATAGTCTTTGTTGAGGGGCTGGGGCGTGCTGCATGTGCAGATGAGCCCATCATGTAGAAGTAATGTAATTCCATGGCAGCGGGACTGGAGTCGGGAAGAGTATTACAGTGAGCTGTCGGCACTGCCGCCGCAGCCACTCTGCGTAACCGAGTCTTTCCCATACCGCAAGCTGCACATGTCACCTTCTCCAGTGATGAATGTGTATCTGTGGGCGCACCTTATAGTGAGCAGGGTGTGGGCACGCCCTATAGTGAGGGGGGCTGTGGGCGCACCTTATAGTAAGGAGGGCTGTGGGCGCACCCTATAGTGAGGATGGCTGCGGGTGCACCCTATAGTGAGGGGGGCTGCGGGTGCGCCCCATAGTGAGGGGGGCTGCGGGTGCGCCCCATAGTGAGGGGGCAGTGGGCGCGCCCTATAGTGAGGGGGCAGTGGGCGCGCCCTATAGTGATTGGGCTGCGGGTGCGCCCTGACAATGCTAAATTCCTTTGTCGTATAAACAACCCTTTATGAAGTCTAAGAACACTGTACGCTGCTTACTTAAGAAGTACCGTAAGGGTACGCTATTTGCGTAACGATCGCTCAGCCGTAGGCGAGACGCTCAAGCGTCACGTTCGCTCACGGCCCAGTGATCACAGGACAACACGTTATTGGTTAAGACTAGAGTAATGATTCGCTATGGCGTAGCGGCCGCTCGAGACCACGAGGAGGTCACCAGCGGCGCAGACGCTCACAACGCTATACCTTTTATGTCTAAACCTTATACCAATGAAATGCACAGAATACCTTAATGTGAGTACAGGGTGTAAGTGCAACCTTGTGTAACCTGACTAACTACAAAGCTGCTTGAGCGTCACCGACGCTCAAGTGAACACTTAACACTATAGAAAATACACAGATACTGGTTTAGGGTCCAAAGCCTATTAACTGTATTATATCTAATATACTTATAAAAGGGGATAACAGTACAAATGATACACTACAATATAACAGAGACTTCCTAACCAAAATACAATACTATCTAATACAATACAATACTAGTCTAGGGGAGATGTGAGAGAAAAGAGAAAGGAGAGAGAGAGAGAGAGAGAGAAATGGAGAGAGATGAGAGAAATTGGCTCACAGTAAGACAATGATTACGGAGAGAAAACTTACGCACAAGGGTAAACGATCGCATGCGCCTGGACATCCAGCACCCGATTTTCAGCAATGAGAACCGTTGAAGAGTGAGAGCTGGATGTGGTCGGCCTGCCTATTTATGCCCCACACACAATGCAATCTAATGGTCCCTACAATCCCATTGGACGTCGGAATTCGGCCCTGCATCATAACAAAAGGTCATAGGTTGATTCATACAGGTGGGCTGTGACGATTTCAAACAGCTCAGGTGGGTGGGGAACTAGGTTTCCCGCCGCATACCTGAGTATGAGTAAATAGTAGAAATGGACATAAACTTCTTATGTCCATAACTATTCGCACGAGCGATTAATACGCTCCAAACCAACACCGGAATATTGCTATTTAAATACTCTTCCGATGGGTACCAAACACTACTGCATGACTCCTGTTAGACCCTTCCTACGATACAAAGAGGGATTCCTCAGCTCAGGGACATTCTATATTAACCAAACTTTCAGAAACTATCAAAGGGATCATGATCTACAAACTACATTAATTGTGAAAATATGTAACGAATGAGTCGCACGCTACGACTACATAAACTCTACCGTAAATACGCATACCGTGCGCCCGCGGGTGCACGCTATTGCGGGTATGCGCCTTCACGGGAGAGCGTACGCATGCGCAGCGCGGACCAGTGTGCGGTGCAAATATGGCAGTGTGTATGGGGATATTTTTCTGACTTTGACAGTCCACCCTTTGGCAGTCAATAATAACTGCCACTTCCTGAAAACATTTCAAAAGGAGAAAAATATATGTCAGTGGTTAATTCATTTCCATGGTTGGGTGAGGGAGGAGAGAGGAGTAGGTGTGAAGAGGGTATGACCTAGTGAGAAAGCAGAAGCATGTGTGTATGAGTCCATGTTTGGAGGGTCATGTATCATCGTGCCGTACGTGTGGTAAATCAAGCTTCGAGGTATTGCGAAGTATACATTTGAATTCCTTCTTATCCTGTGGTACAGGTCTGTGGATGGGCTGTCAAACTTTACCGAGCTCTTTTCGGATTTTTTTTTTTTTTGTTTGAACAAAATGGGGAGCACATTTTAGTTGATGATACATGAATGGGGGAATATGTGATTGCTGATATCTGTGCCTGTATTCCCTATACTATGTGTGTTATTACCTGAGGGTTGTAGAGATGAAGGTGAAGAACACTTATGGAAAATGCAATGATATTCTATGTCAGGGAAATGTACATCTGTCGTTGAAGTTGTGTTCGGTATCTGTTGAGAGTCGTCTTCTTTGCGCTGTATTGCTCCTTGGGCATGAGCAAATAGCTTTGTCAGAGCCATCGGATTTACAAAAAATGTTGGGCTAGCGTGAGTTTAAAAATACTAGGGAAACTGGGGATCCATGGCAAAGTTCATCAAGTGTCCATATCATAGGTTGTCAAAACTTCATCTTTGGTGCTTGTCTGTTGTCTGTATAGCGTCTCGTCAACTTCCTCGTCCAAGGGGGTCTTTGTATCTTGGAGAAAAGCAGAAAAACAGGTGAAAGAAACGGACCGTATAATCGCATTTTCATCACATCCTGGTTTCTATTATTGGGTCATAAATCAAATCCAGGTTAATTACAGTTTCCTCACTCCTCAAACTCATCACTCTTGTACTTTTGTTTGCACCTCATTAAAGCCTGCCCGCATCTAAATATCAATCCAATCGATATAACGACATCCAAGATACATAGGAGGAACTTTCCAACATCCATTATGACTCCTTGAGCCCAGTCTCCCAAACCGGAGAACCAATTTCGCGGGTTCAACCATGACACCCAACCAGTCAGCTCATTACCTACAGCAGCAAGGGTGAGATTGTGTTTTCGACGAAATTCCCACTTCAATTGGAGAATATCGTCCATCTTTTGGTCTATGACCTCTACCGGATCCTCGGTGTTATTTGTGATATACGTGCAACACTTTATGCCGTACTGTGTTGCCAATGTAACACAATATCCGCCTGTTACTGCTGTAAGATAATTAAGAACCATCCTATGCTGAACTAGTTCTGTTTTATAAGCTTGAAGTTCTCTTCCAGTGTATCTAAACGTGTCATCATACATTTCAGTGATATTATCTAACAAATTGGCGAGTGCGGAAATGTATTTATAGTTCATCACTCCTCGAGCGGTGCGAGTGAAATCTAACGCTACCAGAACCTGAATCCCGGTGGATTCATGGATAAGATCAGAGGCCGGATGCTCTAACCTTTCTGACAGTTGTCTTTTAACTCGGTGCTCGTAATGAGTGTGAGTATAAGGAGCTTGGGCACCACGGTGTATGTCCTTCATTTTGTCATGTGTAACAGTCATCACTTCAGGCAATACTTTTCCAATATAACACAATCCTTCAGAGTTTGGGGCAAGCCACTTGTACGCCTTTCTCCCGCATATGAAATATGCGTCATCGGGGAGAACATATGGGACGGAGAAGGACATTACCATGTTACAAACCTTCCAGGTGAAATCTCCTGACCCTAATTCTTCCATCTGCTTAATGCACGTATCAGTTTGTACGATATGTGCACAGTATCCTGGTGATACCTCTCCAACTCTAGTAATCCTATTTCCTAAGGTATATCGATACCGGAAAGATTTTCCTCTACTGGCTATGTGGCGTACAAGCTCTGTATCTGTAGGCATTCTATCTGCTCTGTGTGAAAAGGTCATGGTAAGGTTGCTCCATGACACTTCCCAATTTCCCGGCTTTCGGGGATTGGAGATGTTGAAATATAAGAGGGACCTATCCACATGGTATTGGTGGAGCTTCAAACTAGGAGGGCTGGAGATGTTAAATCTCCGGTCCACCGGTCTCCCACCACTTAGCTCAAGTACCTCCCCTAACGTTAAAGGAAATGGCACTAGCCCTGATTTGCTATGACCCTGAGGTACTTGAGAGCATACCCAACAATCTGTTTTATTTAACACGTTACCCACTAAGGAGTGATGGTCACTCAATGGATGCTGGTCCATATGGATATTAAGACTGGATTGGCATTTCTTTATGCATCCATCTTCAACCATTGTCACAGAGCCTACAGATACAGTTTTTCTTTTTTGAACTAACAATCCTTCAAAGAAAATGTTTACAGATAACATGGTTGTTAGATCGTGCCCGGTACTCGCCTTTGCTTGGTGATTGGGTTGCTATTGGAAATTTACACCTCCGTCTCAGTCATCAGGACCTTTCTGGATCCTTTCTCGACCTCACTGGTACTCTCACCGAAACAGACTGCTCTGGTCAACATCATGGTTAACGGGAAAATCCATACCACAGTCTCTTGGGGCAAGTCCATCTTACAGGAGGAGAAAAGAAGAAATTTGTAAAGGGGGCATAAGAAAACAGTTTGAGGGGGGGGGAGAGAACTTGTTACGATAATAAGTTCTCTCGTCTTGTTGTTCTTCTTGTTCTGCTGTCCTCTCAAAGGTGCTGTCTCTCAGTCTTCCAAACGAACATTCTGGTGATGCAATATTCCTTCCTAACCGGCGATCTTTCTGTAAGGAGCAAAAATCTGGCATTACCATTGGTCCAACTGAGGGGTGACATACCATCTTTAAACCATGGAAACATGAGTGGGAAGAGAGAGAAAGCACAAAAAAAAAACAAAAGAGATAGAGAACAATTCATGTGCATATATACATTACATAACTCGACAATAACCATCAATAAGAAAAGAGAAACAAAGCATTTTTAAACATTGTCAACATTAAGAAAACATTGTTAGCATTAGAAAAACATTGTCAGACTTATTAGGCTGTCATATCTACGTGTCTAATGGTTTCCTTGAGCAGTCCCTCCCCACCAGCACCTCCATATTCCACTGTCTGTATCTGGCCAGAAATACATTGTGGCGGATAGGTCATGCTGGGGTTTGGTAGACTTCTGCAAGGGCCAAGTGGATATGCAATGTGTGAATTCTTACCAATAATCGTCAGAGATGGGGATAGAGAGAGAGAGAAAAAACATTTTTCTTCACAAATACATTTACAACGTTTCACCTGGTCATTCCTGTGTCTTCAGTGAATGACCTCCCAATTTATTAACCGTTACCTCAGGCTTACCATCAGTCCCAATGATCACCTTTCCTGCCTATGTGATCCCTAATTATAATTGTGTGTGTTATAATTTTGCTCATTTCTTGGTCTAGGGGGTCTAACTTTATGTGGGTTATTACAGTTGTTGGCATAATGCCCTTCTCTTCTACAATTGTAACAAATCCTTGGCTTTCTCCATGTGCTAGGGGCCTGGGGTTCCGGTCGACTTGATGCATTCTCTAGTGCTTGGATGTTTAGTGTCATCAACCGCTCTCCCTGCGCTTCCCTGGTTCTTTTGATATTTCGGTCATGCTCGATAGCGGACTCTCTTAATGCTGCAACCGAGATACCTCTCCAATGAGGTATTGAGGTTTGTACCCTAATTTTTAGTGTGTCTTTCAAGTTGCTCGCTAATACGGACACAGCTACCTCTCTGTGGTGTACATTAGTTTCAATGTCATCTATACCAGTGTACCTAGCCATATCCTGCAGAGCCCGGTGAAAATACTCTTCTGCGGATTCACCTTCTTTTTGTCTTATTGTATAGATTTTATTCCACTTTGCTACTGTAGGAAAATATTCTTTCAACTGTAGATTGATTCTTTTTACATTATCTTGGTTATACTCGTTTGTTAGTGGCACTTCCTCATCTAGCTTACAATCAGCGATAAATTTCAATGAATCAACATCGGGGGGTAAACATGCCCTCAAAACTGTCCTCCAATCTTTGTTATTCGGCTCTGCAGTATGTCCTAGCACTCTAATGTATCTTTGACAAGCAACTAAGTCTTTCCTGGGATCAGGAAATTCAGACAGAATTGTTCTTAATTCTGTTCGGGAAAAAGGGCAGTACATGGCGATGTTCCTGACAGGAGTGATTCCTGAAGAGTCAGTTTCCCCATTTGGTACTGCAATTACCCTAACAGGATTAAGTCCAGTAATGTCATTCTGAATTGATTCTACGATATAAGGTACATTTGTTTGTGCGTGATGTATAATACCATACGTACCTGTGGACACGACCTCACCTGACCCTCCATTAGGGGGTTTGATTACAGTTTTTACCAATTGGGTCGCGTCCACCTGGATGTCTTGTGTGATGGCTTCTGGAAGAGGTGCCGACATCGTTCTGGGCTCACTTTCTTGTTGGTGTTCCTGAGGAAAGTTTAACATGGGGTGCGACTTGCATGGGTTAATAGTTGTACATTCAACAGTATTACAATTATCTTTGTTACATTTATTACACTTATCCTTATCATCTATACTACAGTTGCTAAGAGCGTTTTTATTGTTCACCCTTGTGCTTTTCTCCGCAACCATAATCCCCTCCATTGCCATGTCTCTCCTCTCAAGATGAAAGTTAGGTAAGTAAGTTACATTTCTTTGCATTTCACCCTCCTGTTGCCATAACTGTAAACAATCATAATGCTTGATTCGTCTCTTTGCTGATTTGATGAGACATATCCTTCGCCTTAAATTACGCAACACCTCTGAGTCAAAACTACCTATCCCGGGAAATGGTGTCTTATCCCCCGCAGTCATTCGTGTCCATTCATCACAAAAGGTCTCAGTGTGGGGACCATATTTCCCCCACATTACTGACCGAGCAGACCCTTGGGGTCTGCAAGCCTCTGGAGTCTGAATCCTGACCTCCGACCGTCTCTGTATTGTGCACTTGGCTGCCATTGTGGACCTTTTTAACACAGAAAAACTTCCTAAAATGCACCAAACACAGAACTTCGTTGGAAATCCTTAAAGCTCTTCCACTGAACTTCTTCTGCTCCGGGTATCTCCGTTCCGCCTTCTAGCAGACACGTGTAGCCGTTGCAGGCCCTATCTCTAGAGATTTTCCTGAGAAAATTCCCTTCCTTTTTCTTAACACAAATCACGCTTGCATGTGCTCCCTACAACACGTATGAGGGCAAGATTTACGCATGGATATACGACCTCATATCACGTTGCGTTATTGGTCACACATACAACCGTGCGGTCCAATCGTACCACTTATAGACACTTGTTGCCCATAAATGGTAGGATCATTGGAGTCTCCCTACTGTGCTCCAAAACAGCCAGAGCGTAATACAACGAAAACTTTATCACACTCTGTTGCACGTTTTCACTCAGATCGTGCTCATCACGTTCCACATAGATCACAAAGTTCACAAAGCGGGATTATCACATAGATCACAAAGTCCACAAAGCGGGATTCAATACACTCATACCGTTTTCAACCCAATATCATTCTTATAGTTTTCTGATCAGAAAAATCATTTCCCGTAGTCTGATAGCTCTCCCCAGAGGTATTACAGTAAAGTAAGGTATTTAAACTAAGTTTTGGAAAGCTGAAATCAATTTGTGCTATTTATCGCCTTGCATTATTTACCGCGTTGCGCTACTTATCGCTTTGCGTTGAAAATCAACTTGTGGTTTGAGTTACGTGGGCGTACACAGACGCTCCTTTGCGTAATATACGCTGCGTGCGTCTGCCTTTGGATTGCGTACGCTAGTCTTTGTTAGAGACACGTGTACGCAAACAAAGATCCACCGTAACACAATTTCTACTTTTATCAATGTAGAGGATCCTTTATCATCTACCGCGCACCACACTGACAAGCTGTGTGTTTGTCTATATTTTAACTATATTACTTTTACTCAAACTATTGAAATAGCGGCAAATCTCTCTCAGCACGTTTATTAACTATAAAACTGGCAGACAGGAGAGTGATATACGAAAATACACAAATGAAAAAGAAATGCAGATATATATATGTGCGTGTCCGCAAGACAGAAAAATAAACAGTTTTAAAAGACACTAGCGTTTTGTTCTTACCTCCGGTTCCCGGATTCCTTCAGCACTCGTTATCTAAGCGAAGCAGACGCTTATCCCGTCAGCACTACGAGACGACCTCCCGCCCTTTGCTGGGGGATAATGTCTGCTGATCTACCTAGTGCAGATATGTGAAGGACAGGACGAGTCCCCAATTGACAATGCTAAATTCCTTTGTCGTATAAACAACCCTTTATGAAGTCTAAGAACACTGTACGCTGCTTACTTAAGAAGTACCGTAAGGGTACGCTATTTGCGTAACGATCGCTCAGCCGTAGGCGAGACGCTCAAGCGTCACGTTCGCTCACGGCCCAGTGATCACAGGACAACACGTTATTGGTTAAGACTAGAGTAATGATTCGCTATGGCGTAGCGGCCGCTCGAGACCACGAGGAGGTCACCAGCGGCGCAGACGCTCACAACGCTATACCTTTATGTCTAAACCTTATACCAATGAAATGCACAGAATACCTTAATGTGAGTACAGGGTGTAAGTGCAACCTTGTGTAACCTGACTAACTACAAAGCTGCTTGAGCGTCACCGACGCTCAAGTGAACACTTAACACTATAGAAAATACACAGATACTGGTTTAGGGTCCAAAGCCTATTAACTGTATTATATCTAATATACTTATAAAAGGGGATAACAGTACAAATGATACACTACAATATAACAGAGACTTCCTAACCAAAATACAATACTATCTAATACAATACAATACTAGTCTAGGGGAGATGTGAGAGAAAAGAGAAAGGAGAGAGAGAGAAATGGAGAGAGATGAGAGAAATTGGCTCACAGTAAGACAATGATTACGGAGAGAAAACTTACGCACAAGGGTAAACGATCGCATGCGCCTGGACATCCAGCACCCGATTTTCAGCAATGAGAACCGTTGAAGAGTGAGAGCTGGATGTGGTCGGCCTGCCTATTTATGCCCCACACACAATGCAATCTAATGGTCCCTACAATCCCATTGTCCATTGGACGTCGGAATTCGGCCCTGCATCATAACAAAAGGTCATAGGTTGATTCATACAGGTGGGCTGTGACGATTTCAAACAGCTCAGGTGGGTGGGGAACTAGGTTTCCCGCCGCATACCTGAGTATGAGTAAATAGTAGAAATGGACATAAACTTCTTATGTCCATAACTATTCGCACGAGCGATTAATACGCTCCAAACCAACACCGGAATATTGCTATTTAAATACTCTTCCGATGGGTACCAAACACTACTGCATGACTCCTGTTAGACCCTTCCTACGATACAAAGAGGGATTCCTCAGCTCAGGGACATTCTATATTAACCAAACTTTCAGAAACTATCAAAGGGATCATGATCTACAAACTACATTAATTGTGAAAATATGTAACGAATGAGTCGCACGCTACGACTACATAAACTCTACCGTAAATACGCATACCGTGCGCCCGCGGGTGCACGCTATTGCGGGTATGCGCCTTCACGGGAGAGCGTACGCATGCGCAGCGCGGACCAGTGTGCGGTGCAAATATGGCAGTGTGTATGGGGATATTTTTCTGACTTTGACAGCCATATAGTGAGGGTGGCTGCGGGTGTGCCCTATAGTGAGGGGGGCTGCGGGTGCGCTCCATAGTGAGGGGGGGCTGTGGGCACTCCCTATAGTGAGGGGGGGCTGCGGGCGTGCCGTATAGTGAGGGGGTGCTGCGGGCGTGCCCTATAGTGAGGGGGGGCTGTGGGTGCGCCCTATAGTGAGGGGGGGCTGTGGGTGCGCCCTATAGTGAGGGGGGGCTGTGGGTGCGCCCTATAGTGAGGGGGGGCTGTGGGCGCGACCTATAGTGAGGGGGGGGGCTGTGGGCGCGTCCTATAGTGAGGGGGGGCTGTGGGCGCGCCCTATAGTGAGGGGGGGCTGTGGGCGCGACCTATAGTGAAGGGGGGCTGTGGGTGCGTCCTATAGTGAGGGGGGGGGAGTTGTGGGCGCGCCCTATAGTGAGGGGTGGCTGTGGGCGCGCCCTATTTCTGATCTTTGTTGTAGTTTGGTGCATGGCACAGCTTAGTTTGTTGTTCACAGTTGCCTAGTGTTGGGTTCAAAATATTGGCGTGGCATCCTGACAATAAGACTCCAAAGTATACTTACCCCCCCCCATGTGTCCCCACAACCCTCCCTTCCCGCAGCCTAAATGTATCCCCCCCAAAGCCTAACCCTAACCCTCTGTGGTGGCGACTGAACCTAACCCCCCGTTACCACAGCCTAAACCTAACCTTCCCTCCCCCGCATCCTAACCCTAACCCTCCCCGGGGGTGCCTAACCCTAACACCCCCCCCTCACCACAGCCTAAACCTATCCCCCAAAGCCTAACCCTCTGTGCTGGCGACTGAACCTAACCCCCCCCTTCCCCCGCAGCCTAACCTTAACCCTCCCCTCGCAGCCTAATCTAAGGTTCTTGCCCACCACCCCCCGTGCGGACATGTCTGGATTCCGTCGTCTGCATTTTGACTGCCGGGATCCCAACCGGATCCCATTACCCATTTTGAAAATGTTTCCATGGAACACTGAGTACACGATTTGCCAGGGAGCCTCTTTGGTGATTGGCAGCTCATTGTCAGTGTCCCATTTTATCCACATTCAGAAGACACCAGACTAGTTTAGCTTCTAATCCTGGTTATTTGCTTCCCACTCATGTGCCATTAGAGCGGCCGCTGAAGCTGCGGGTGATGTCTGACTGATAAACGCATGGAGAAAATCGGTAGGTGCGATGTTATACGTTATGTCATATCGATGAAATAGTTTGTCTTTAGCCTGTGGCTGTATTTCTTAGTCCTTTTTCAGACATTTTGGCTTTATTTCGGATCACTCTTGTGTATTGAAGAGCGTCGATCAGACCTGCGCTCGGATCTTCTGGTGCTGACGAGTCTTTGGTGGGGTAACATTCAGGGATTAGGACTTGGGAACTTGCTCAGGCAGAAATGTTTTGTATAACCCATATGGTGGTAATGGTTTTGCAAGTGGGTGGTTATGATTTGGGAGTTGTCAATGTGATTTGTTTAGCGTTATAAAAGTGTGTATGTCGGCTGATGGAAAGCTGAACCAGGGCTGGAGAGCCGCCTGCCACATCAAGAGCATAAGTCACCTTCCATGTTAGATTCATCAGGGTCATTTCCAAGTTTGGGGAAGGATTGGGGCACCTGTGTATGGGTAATACTTTGGGTGCGCAGGTAGATATGGATTGCCTTGAAGGTTTGGAGGTGGTGCAGCGTTCGTGTCTGGGATGGCGCCATTTTCAGCGATACCATGTGATGTTTTTCCATTGGCCCTCATATCCCAGTAGTCTTGTCCCCCTGTTGGCGTAACGCAGGTCTCAGAGAGTGTGCGCCTTGTTTTATCTTCCTCCGCCATCCTTGTTAATCCTTGTTAAGTCTCAGCGTTTAACAGTCAGCCTTGAGAAAATTGCCACCATGTTTCATCAACTGCGCGGTTATATATTATGTATGCTAATTGAATTTTTCCTACAATAAACTGCTGGGACCGTTTATAATCCAATGTCACAGTCTTGACTTTTTTTCCCTCCTTACCAGCGGTCTATTGCAGAGTCATGTATTCTGTGTCTGCTCTGAATATACATAAACTTTACACTATTGACTGCTGCTAAATTGCTGAGGAGTTAAAGTATCGCTGTAAAAGAAGGTACACGTGAGTGGCTGTGCGTATGCAGTCTGTTTGTGGGTTGTTTTTTTATAATAATTGTAATACAATTATATAATAATAATATAATAATTATTTAATCTAGTGGTTTTTATATGTACGTGTGATTGCGCGCGCTGTACTTGCTCTGCGGGAGCGCGCCAGTTAGTACATAGCTGGTGAGGACTGGGAAATGTGCGGCAGGAGAGGTTTAATGAGCTGGTGGGGGGGGGGGGGGGGACTTTCTGCTATCCTGGCCTTATATTCAGCCCAGTGGCGCAATCTGGGAGATTTACAGAAGCATCCATACGCTGCATAAGACCGTCCCCTGCAGGCAGCGATTCACTTGTGTTCTGTTCTGAAGTTTGTGCTTTAGTCACAAGAACATTTGTTTATAGGTGGTCATTCCGACCCGATCGCTCGCTGCAGTTTATCGCATTGCAGCGATCGGAGCTGCGCATGCTGGAGCGGCCGAAGGCCGTTGTATTGTAGCGATCGCCTCTGCCTGATTGACAGGCAGAGGCGGTCGCTGGGCGGGAGGGGGCTGGATTAAGCCGCCGTTTAGGGGGTGCGATACAGCCAATGCAAGTGTGGCCGGACCATTGGAAGGGGGGGCGGGCCGTGGCGGCTGCGTAACGCCACACGCAGCCGCTGCAATCCGGGCAGCGAGGAGGTTCTCCCGGCCAGCCGCGGGAGCTGCGCTGGCCGGGAGTTACTCCTGAAATGCACTGGCGCCACTGACATGCGGGGCGTCCTCCCGCATGTGTGAGTGCCTGACCGTAGCTGTGCTACATTTAGTACAGCTACGATCAACTCGGAATGACCCCCATAGTGTACTAGTTTGGCTACTTAGGATTAGTATTCTGGTTACATATGTATTGGTGTAAATCGCAGATTAGTCATAGCGAGTTTTGCGTCTTAGTCGACTTAGAGGTCCAAATTCAGAATTGTACGTCAACGCAATTGCAACTGAGATTTTCTAGGCTACGGAACTGCTAATGTTATCCAGTGAAGCTTCTGCCCTGAAATGAAAAGCCGCCAACCAGAGCTATGGCAAACCCATTCGCAACTGCGTACACAACCTATACGCAACAATGGGGAACATCACCTGCTCAAGTAGGTCTATGGCTGTGCAGCAGTTGCGATGCAAGCATAATTTTTCGTTCCGTACATGATTGCAGCTGGCGTCAGATACACGCCCCCATAGCTCACCTGCTTTTTTTTACCACCACTGCCTGTTACTACCCCAGAGCGATCCCTTCCTGTCAATCACTCTGCAAACAATAGCCTCACTGTGTGCAGTATCGCAAAGCCATCTTTACACATACGCAGTGCGATCGCAGCACATGCGCAGTCTGCCGAGAATCGCTCAGTTGCGAAAAACATTGGCGTACAACTCTGAATTAGATTCATAGTGTACTAAGGTCCTTATTCAGGTTGGTTAGCAAACCCAAAAAGAACTCTATTGTGCAAAACCATACTGCACTGCAGGGTGACAGATGTAACATGTGCAGAGAGAGTTAGATTTGGGTGGGGTGTGTTTTAAACTGAAATCTAAATTGCAGTGTAAAATAAAGCAGCCAGTATTTACCCTGCCCAGAAACAATATAACCCACCCACATCTACCTCTCTCTGCACATGTTACATCTGCCCCACCTGCACTGCAGTATGGTTTTGCACAATAGAGTACTTGTTTGGTTTGCTAACAAACCTGAATCAGACCCTAAGTACTTTGGATTAGTATTTTTGTCACAAAAGAAACGGTATAAAGTCACAGATTAAGGTACACATAAGAAAAAGTCGCATAGCGCCGCTAAGTTGCAAAGTCTATGAGGCTATATGTGGCGATTTGAGGATTGGCGTATGTGGACACAAAGTTTATTAAACCTACAGGTTTACCTGGCGTCTGCAGATTAACCTAGCGTCTAGTTGCTGAGTTGTTATTGGCACGAGTGATTGTTCGCTGCCTCCAACCTTTGTTGGAGAACCTGGACTGTAATACTGAGCGCTTTCCGGAATATTGTGAGGTCTGACACGCGAAGGAGAAATGTCCTACAAGGCGTAGCTCGCAGAGGAATAGTGCTGTGTGTTGCAGGTAATTGTCATTGATTTCGGCAGGGCTGGGATGTTCCAGTAACGTTTGATCTAAATCACAGTCAGCAGTGATTGACCGCAGATTGCTAGTGGAAAATCACTGGTGTCACATCCTCCAATAACATTTAATATATGTCAGTGTGTGAACATGCTTTCACCTGCAATATTTGCTAACATAAATGCCATTACCGTTCCACCGGGGTGGTTAGTCACCTGCGGTTCCTGCTCATTGTAGTCTGCATACTGTCATCACGCAGCGCAAACGCACACACAATTAAATAGTGCAACGGGGATTCCGCCCCTTAGAATTGCCTGATACTGTAACTTAGAAGCCAAGGGCTCCCCTAAACTGCTATGGGATCCCTACAAGCAATAACTGCAGAGAATGGCGTCTACCCCAAATGCACAGGTATCTGCATTCTACCAGGAGGTGGAACGCCGCTGCATTGTCTATATCCAGTAGATTGCAAGCCTCACTTTCCCATACCTGTAATTACTTTGTCTATCGTGTGACCCTATGCGGTGTGTGACCTCTAGAGCATTGGGGCAACCCGCAAATCAATGATAACTCTGATATTATGGGAATAAAACAATACTCTGTTCCCTTGGCTTACTGTGCAGATCCTACGTATCAGTTCCCTTGCACAGACGTCGGCAGTGTTACCTGCCGGTCTCTGCGTGTGCAATAATGATGTTTTATTCCGCAGGACTGGTGTGAGACCCTTATCAGAGACACATACTGTGCCGATCGTTTGGAGCATCCATTGTCTACAATAGGGAACGTTAGCTCTAAGTCTAACCTTAACTACGGTACAGAATGTCTGTGGTGCTATAGACCCTGCAAGAGTCAGAGGTATATTAGTATGAGGCGCAGGTGTGTGTAATTGTGGTGGAGGGGTGAGCCACGTTCCCCCTAATAACCGGTGTCCTGTACTCTCACAGATGGGGGCTTATTCGCTCTACTGCATCATGTTTGGTGTGTTGTGTCTCGTCCTGTGAATTAAAGCTGGAAAAATTCACTTGTAACATGCATGTAGACCAGTGGTTCCCAACCTCAGTCAAGTACCCCCAACAGTTCATGTTTTCCAGGTCTCCTTACAGGATTGCAAGTGAAATAATTAGCTCCACCTGTGGGTCTTTTAAAATGTGTCAGTGAGTAATGAATACACCTGTGCACCTGCCGGGTTACCTGGAAAACATGAACTGTTGGGGTACTTGACGGCCGAGGTTGAGAACCACTGATATAGTGGATGGTTCCCTCATTGTGGGAATGTAGTCCATCAAGTCACTAGGTCACCTCTCTGCTAGGTGCCTCGCTACTTCTCTGCTTGGCGCCTCCTCGGCTTGGTGCCTCAGTGATGTCAGTCATTTTTACTGTACTAGTAAACAGAATTTTCAAGCATGTTGCTTACTCCTGTTTCGCTGATGCGTTCTCACAGATATTAACTCTGTATGTATGGGCGATAAGTACAACTTAAATGTGCAGATAAGCGTGTGAGTAGTACAGAAAAAATGGGCCATCGCAGTGACTGTGGGCGAGATTATTCTAGGGGGTCATGCAATTGTTTTTTTGCGCACCGCTACGTAATGGGTGTCTGACGCAGCAATGCAATTGTTGCTCAGATCGGACATGAGTTCCGTGGACGGCCATTATTTCCTCCCGCACCCACCTAAGGTGGCAAGCAGAAACAGGCTTTTGAGTGTTCAAACAGCATTCTCCTTGTCGCAATAAGAAATGTGCGCCCATAAACAATTGAATACCTCCATCCTGTGCCCATTAATTACCGGTGCACAAAACCACAACTGAATTGCCCCCTTATTAATTAAAGAGGGCATTTATTAGTTTGCCTCTAGTAATATGTGGAGTGCCTACGTGTCACTTTAATTGCGGATCATTATTGTCAATACTATTTTATCTGTGTTATGTTATCTCTTTGCTTGTGCTTTAGTCCTCTGGAATTGTATATTGTAGCGTTATATGTGCAATAATATCCGCACAGCCTGTCTGTGTTGTTCGTCTAAAGTTCTATTTCTGCGTATCCTCGATTAAACTCGGACGGTCTCCAACCCCCAGCACTGTACAGTAGCGTCTCTCCTAACCAGAATAAAGCTTTGTACTCTCTGATCTTAGTCCCTACACCTGCCTGCAGTTCACAGCCGCCTCTCGCTTCTCTAACGCACGTGACGCCAGACAGCCTCCGATCCCGCATCTGGTTACCATGGCGACGCTAATAATGGTCGAGGTATAACTCAAAATAGTCTTGTTCCGCAGCACCTGTATTTCAGTATTCAGTGCACTGATGGAGGAAAATGATTGCTATGATTGCTTACGGGTTACAAATGATGATAAGACTTGTATGTGTATGCTAGGTGAAGCAGCGCACTACAGAACAGCGAGCGATGAACGGAAAAGAGCGACATTTGCCCATTATGTCACTGGGAAATGCAGTTTTTACTCGTATGGTTTTCTTTTTTACTAGAATTAGGACCCTATTTATCAAGCCAAATTGATGCTACTTTGTGTAAAAGCGCCGGTGTAACGCATCGTATTGATGAAATGTTTTCTCAGATTTCTGCGGCCTTAACCTTCTTTGTGCACTTCCCCACGGTGACCCCGGCTAATCCGTATTTAACGCCATCTTGAGATGGTATTACTGAACGCTGTGTTAAACAGCTGCCGCACATGCGTGTTACAGAATGGCCCTTATCCAGAAGCTTTAGGGTTGCCGCAAACGAGAAAAGCAGATCACTGAGGAAGGAATTATCGCCACACCCGACTGGTGACTATCGATGTCTATCCGTGGTATAATCTGATGTATTACTGCGAGAGGCTGCAATATTGAATAGTATATACCACCGGTTACAATATTGATTGATAAATAAAGGCCTAGGTCTAGTCTGGTCTATTTGCAACTAATTTGTCTCCACATCTCAGCAGAAAATTTAGTCACATCTGAAAAACTGTTGCGACTAAGTAAGTGCAGTTTCGCTCAATTCTGATTATTCCAGACTGGATTGTGAATAAAATTTTTGCTCATTTTACGTCCCAGAAATCTGCAATTTAATGGCAATCTGTTATAAAACAGCCATGTTGACTTATTGATGGCTTAAATTAGAACTAGTCTGGTTATACCTGGTTGCTATAGGTTACAGTATATTTGTATATTTAAATTTAATAGGCCTTCATAATCTCAAATGATTTTTCCAATGCAATATTAAATTAAATCTTGGATAATGTGCTACCCGTGTGGCATCATTGTACCTTATGCCGAAGCGGTGTCACTAGTTCCTAGTGAACGGATTGGTTGCATTCTCAATGATGTCACTGTTTCTATGAACTGACTGGCTTTTTTTCTGTAATATTGATCTGCCCTCAAATTGCTGCCCGCTACTGCGTTTAAGACCATGGGGTTTATTTACTAATATTCGTGTTTTTGCCGTTTTTAAGGTTGTTTGAACTCGAATGGTATCGGGTGCATTTTACTGCAACTTTTTGAATCCTGATACGATCATTCACTAATACCACTTTTCCACTTACGAGCACGGGTCGCAGCCGGGAGCCTGACACGGGAGCTGCCCCCTGCTGCGACCCGTGCTCGGCCCCTTTCCCATCAGCAGTCACAACCCGGCATATGCCGGGTTGGTGACGCTTCTAGTGACGCGGCAGGGGCGGCGCAGGGAGATCACATGATCTCCCAGCGCCGCCCTTCCATACAGTGTAAATGGGAGCCGTGTCGCATCGACACGGCTCCCGTTTACACTACAACCCTACCCGGATCAGTCCCGTGTCCTACCCAGGTAAATAGCCGGGTAGGATTCACGGGTCACTTGATCCGGGTTTACCCTTTTCCACTTGCAAAAAACACGGGTAAATGCGCGCCCCCGTGCATTTACCCGTGTTTTTTGAGCTAGTGGAAAAGGGGTATAAGCTGCCGAGTTTTGCACATTCGTTTTTTCCGATGTCGATGTGATTCGTAATGTTAGGCAGTGTTTTACGGGAGTGATGAGTAAAACACTGCCTGACAAAACACAAGGAATCCCGGCCGGATCTGTGAGATCCGTGCTGGGCTTCATTGTGTACCTTTAAAAAGGTGTTTTAATTGTTTTTAATTCTGAAAAAAATTGCGTGGGGTCCCCCTCCTAAGCCAAACCAGCCTCGGGCTCTTTGAGCCGGTCCTGGTTGAAAAAATATGGGGAAAAAATTGACAGGGGTTCCTCCATATTTGATTAACCAGCAACGGGCTCTGCGCCTGGTCCTGGTGCAGAAAATACGGGGGACAAAAAGCGTAGGGGTCCCCCGTATTTTTTGAACCAGCACCGGGCTCCACTAGTCAGAGATAATGCCACAGCCGGGGGACACTTTTATATAGGGCCCTGGCATTAAATCACTAACTAGTCACCCCTGGCCGGGGTACCCTGGAGGAGTGGGGACCCCTTAAATCAAGGGGTCCCCCCCTCCAGCCATCCAAGGGCCAGGGGTGAAGCCCGAGGCTGTCCCACCCATCCAAGGGCGGCGGATGGGGGGCTGATAGCCTTGTGAAAAAATGTGAATATTGTTTTTAGTAGCAGTACTACAAGTCCCAGCAAGCCTCCCCGCAAGCTAGTACTTGGAGAACCACAAGTACCAGCATGCGGTGGAAAACCGGGCCCGCTGGTACCTGTAGTACTACTACTAAAAAAATACCCCCCAAAAAACAGGACACACACACACCGTGAAAGTATAATTTTATTACATACATGCACACCTCGAAACATACATACTTACCTATGTTCACACGAGGCTCTGTCCTCTTGTCCCTGTAGAATCCTTGGGGTACCTGTGAAAAAAATTATACATAATCCAGTGTAGAATCAGACCTTTGTATAATCCACGTACTTGGCAAAATAATAAAACGGAAACCGGACCACGCACTGAAAGGGGTCCCATGTTTACACATGGGACCCCTTTCCCCGACTGCCAGGACCCACCCTGACTCCTGTCAAAGAGGGTCCCTTCAGCCAATCAGGGAGCGCCACGTCGTGGCACTCTCCTGATTGGCTGTGTGCTCCTGTAGTGTCTGTCAGCACACGGCAGAGATACAATGTCGCGCCTATGCGCTCCATTGTATCCAATGGTGGGAACTTTGCGGTCAGCGGTTGACTGAAAGAAACCTCACCGCTGACCGCAAAGTTCCCACCATTGGATACAATGGAGCGCATAGGCGCTACATTGTTTCTCTGACAGACACTACAGGATCACACAGCCAATCAGGAGAGTGCCACGACGTGGCGCTCCCTGATTGGCTGAAGGGACCCTCTTTGACAGGAGTCAGGGGGGATCCTGGCAGTCGGGGAAAGGGGTCCCATGTGTAAACATGGGACCCCTTTCAGTGCATGGTCGGGTTTCCGTTTTATTATTTTGCCAAGTACGTAGATTATACAAAGGTCTAATTCTACACTGGATCATGTGAGAATAATTTTTTTCACAGGTACCCCAAGGATTCTACAGGGACCAGAGGACAGAGCGTCGTGTTAACATAGGTAAGTATGTATGTTTGGAGGTGTGCATGTATGTAATAAAATTATACTTTCACGGTGTGTGTGTGTCCTGTTTTTTTGGGGGTATTTTTTTAGTAGTAGTACTGCAGGTACCAGCGGGCCCGGTTTTCCACCGCATGCTGGTACTTGTGGTTCTCCAAGTACCAGCTTGCGGGGGAGGCTTGCTGGGACTTGTAGTACTGCTACTAAAAACAATATTCACATTTTTTCATAAGGCTATCAGCCCCCCATCCGCCGCCCTTGGATGGGTGGGACAGCCTCGGGCTTCACCCCTGGCCCTTGGGTGGCTGGAGGGGGGGACCCCTTGATTTAAGGGGTTCCCACTCCTCCAGGGTACCCGGACAGGGGTGACTAGTTGGCTATGTAATGCCAGGGCCGCAGGGACCACTATAAAAGTGTCCCCAGCTGTGGCATTATGTACCTGGCTAGTGGAGCCCGGTGCTGGTTTCAAAAATACGGGGGACCCCTACGCTTTTTGTCCCCCGTATTTTTGGAACCAGGACCAGGCGCAGAGCCCGGTGCTGGTTGATTAAATATGGGGGAACCCCTGTCATTCCCCCCCCCCCATTTTTTTTCAACCAGGACCGGCTCAAAGAGCCCGAGGCTGGTTATGCTTAGGAGGGGGGACCCCACGCAATTTTTTTTACAGTTTTTACACTAAACAGACACTTTCCCATAGATAACCATGCACAGATCTCACTGATCCGTGCATAGTTATCCAAACTCGACTGGAAACAGCAGGTCTATTTTTTTTGCAGCTTTTTTTAACGAATCGAAAAAAAATAGACCCGCACTTAAGCACTCAGAGACTAACACCCAAATACGAATGAATAGTGAATGCCCGTATTGTATGAAATAACAGCCGCGTTTGACCGATGGTCTTTTCATTCGTATTTCGGAACGTTGTCATTCAAACCATTACGAATAGACCAGACACTGCCGAGATTGGTGCTTAGTGAATTCCCGGATTGGGACTTAGAAAAAAAAAACCACAAATCGTCCAAACTCGGATTTTTAGTAAATACTGGCCCATGTGTTCACTTTAATGTAAAATTAATGCACATTTACAATTGTAGTGACGCAATTGTGTGCGTCAGAGCTGACGTGTGTGGATGTAGCTTCACTACTGATTCTATCCTTGTGTATCTATGCCTATTTTCCTATAGATTGTAAGCCTGCGAGCAGGGCCTTCCTACCTCTGTCTGTCTGTTTTTACCCAGTTTTGTTCTATTACCAATGTTCTAATTGTAAAGCGCAACGCAATATGCTGCGCTATATAAGAAACTGTTAATAATAATATAGGGCGTATCTAGACAGATTGAGAATGGCGTTTGGGTGGATCAAGAGCAGTGTTGTGTTATCCTGATTTTGCTTTCATAAATGTTGGGAGGTTTGCACAGGGTCAGCCCACGCTTAATTTTTTTGGTAAGTGAATATATATCCCTTGATTGGATAAGCTTTATAAAGGGACAGCGCTCAGCGCAAAAAAGTGGTGTGGTCTCACAAGGAAGGGATATGGTCACACAATAGTACCCCCAAGGGTCCAGGGAGATAGTGGGTGACCGAGAGATAGTGGGTGACTGGGGAGGCAGGGGTGACAGGGAAATGTGACAGGAGGATAATGGCTGACTGGTGAGGCAGGGGTTTCAGGGAGATAGTAAGTGACTCGGGAGGTGGTGTGTGACGGGGAGATGGTGATTGACGGATATATGGTGGGTGACAGGGAGATAGTAAATGACTTCAAAGGCAGAGGTGACGGAGATGGTGGGTGACTGTGGTGGCAGGGGTGACAGAGATAGGGGGTGTCTGGTGAGGCAGTGATGACAAGGAGATAGTGGGTGACAGGGAGATGGTGGGTGTCAGGGGAGGCAGTGGTGACAGGGAGATGGTGGGTGTCAGGGAAGCCAGGAGTGACTTGGATATAGTAAGTGACTGGGGAGGCAGGGGTCACTGGGAGATGGTGGGTCACTGGGAGATGGTGGATCACTGGGCGATAGTAAGTGTCTGGGGAGGCAGGGAGATGGTAAGTGGCTGGAGAGGCATGGGTGACAGGGAGATAGTATATGACTGGGAGATAGTGGGTGACTTGGAAATAGTAAGTGACTGGGGATTCAGGGGTTACAGGGAGATGGTAAGTGACTAGGGAGGCAGGGGTGACAGGAAGTTAGTGGGTGGCTGGGGTGACAATAATGATAAAGAGATAACATTATGATAGAGAGACAACATAATAATTATAGAGAGAGACAACAAAGGCTGCTCTTCCTGCTCAGCCTCCCCCCTCACCTTGCCCACTTACCTCAGCCTGCAGCGAGTAGGGGATGAGAGTATTTTGAGGCCAGGCTGCTTAGGACGCTCTGTCTGGTCTTCATCATCTGGGCGTCATCCGGAAAGCAGCACAGGCTCCGTTCCCTCCCTGGCTGTCAGCGGCCCCGTCCCTGCTTTTGTCCGCGCCGTGTGCGCAGGCACCTCCCTCGTTTCTGTTTTCTCCCAGATTTCCGCTTCCCTCCGGATCTGTCACAGCCATCTCTGGGAGGCACTGGCTGGCGGCTGGGCAGGGGCAGCCGCGGCTGACCGGTTGGTACGTGTGCAGCAGACCGCACTGTACGTGGCTGTGTAAATTGCCTAATGGGCCGGCCGGCTCTGCATTTGACATAGCTGGGTGATATTTTATGCCAGTGCCCTGGGTTTGCGATAACTGGGGGATATTTTATGCCAGTGCACAGTATGAAGCATTTTTCCAGCAAGTTGATGAGTTTTTGCACAGTGATTTTTTCACTTGGAAATGAGGTTTACTTCCGTTATAATTTTGCTTTTAATGATGTATATCTGGATGGCGGCTCTGATATTATGCGCTCTGTCAGAGTAATATCTGTAGACAGATTAGCGCTGCTAATTATCACATGATTGGGCGTAAGCGGAATACAGAGATGATGCTTGATCTATCAAACTCCAGAAGTCTGTATTTTTCTGGCATCTAATTCCTCCGGAGAGAGACACTTTGAATGCGTTCCAGCTCATCCGGCATTTTTGTATTCCACATTTTTCTTCTCCTTTTATTCTTTTCTCATAATAAAGCCTTTTCATCAGTGCCTCGTTTAGATTTAGAAATATGCTAATTGCCCAATCAAAATGGTCCAAACTCTGAATTTTGCTCCATATACCCTCCTTCCCCCTCCTTAGAACCTTCATTTCAGGCCCATTAAGCTCAAACCAAACAGCTCTTGTGCTCTTGCTGTGGAAATGTTTATGCTACACTTCCTACGGGCAGTATGTAAATAGGCCACTCTGGTTCAGGAGCAATGGCTTCTGGGTAATGACAGAAGCTATACTGTGTATCACATACGTGAATATGCAATCTTGCGCGGCGGGGTCCTGGTAAGGGTGACGCAGGCTCTCTGGTAGATATCCCGTATCCGCACTAGCCCCGCCGAAGCGCGGGCCCGGTCTCTGCAGATTAGATATATGCTTCAGTAGCTAATCATATAATTTTCATCGGAAGTCCATTCTCTTGCATTGGAGCGGCCATATTGTTTATTGTCGCCAGCATGTTTAAGTTAAAGTTGTCCCCAACCATTCTGACTGGTTTATTGGGGCCGCCTGTGCTCTGACTGGAATACATGCCTGATTTACTGTAGGTGTGACATTTTCCCCCTCATTTTTCTAAAGACATTTTTTCCTCAATGCGTTTCCACATTTCTGTCATTTTTCTGCTCCAGGGGATGAGTGTTTAATGCTCGGTCGCTGGATTCAAGGAAATATTTTTGGAAGGTTTCAGACATGGACCAGAGCCAAGAACTTCGTTTTTTTTTTTTCCTTTTTGGCTGAGCATCATAACACATCGAGTCCTGAGCGTGATTAATCTCTCCGCCATCTCCTCGCCGCTTGCCACCAGATAATGCTGCCTTGCACTTTGCAGCCCTCATGCTCCGTGCCTGCTCTTTCACACCCCTCACCTGCGTTCGGTTCGCACCCTTTCTACGCCGGGCCTCCATGTGGTGGCACTTTTTGGCCTGCAGCCGTCTCTTTGTTCTTCTCTCATTATAGCGTTGTGACTGGCAGCTATCCCAGGCTTCCACTCTCCCATCCTTTCAATCACAGTCACCTTGTTCTGGTCTCCTAGGCCTCTGCATTGCAGCGAACCTTCAGTAAGCGAGCTCCGGAGTGAATAATTCCGGCACACCAAATACATGCAGAACTCTGGGTTATCTTTTAACTTCTGCGAAAACTTCGTAAAAGCGAGTTCTCCCATCACCTTAAGGAATGACTTTCTAAACCCCCACGGGCAACTCTTAGTTATTCCTGCCTTTGTATGCCCGAGGCAGACAGAGATTCCTGCAGCACTAAGAGGCCGTATCGAGATAACTTCCCTTTTTTCCTGACTATTAGAGTCTCATCTGGTTAACTCTCTCTTTTCTATCAGGTGACACAGAAAGCCATGACTGAGCGCCTCTGTATACGGGATTATGGGGGTCATTCCGAGTTGATCGTAGCCACAGCTACGATCATCATCCCAGACATGCGGGGGGACGCCCAGCACAGAGCTAGTACTCCCCGCATGTCAGTGCCGGCCCCCCGCAGAAGTGCAAAGGAATCGCACAGCGACGATGCCTTTGCACTTCAAGAGTATCCCCCGACCAGCGCAGCTTTAGCATGCAGGCCAGGAGCTACTCATCGCTCGCCGGCCCGCAGCGGCTGCGTGACGTCACGCAGCCGCTGCGGTCTGCCCCCACGTTTGGTCCGGCCACGCCTGCGTTGGCCGGACCGCTCTCACGAAACTTCGGCCAAACCGCGCCGTTCCGCCCCCTCCTGCCCACCTGTCAATCAGGCAGAGACGATCGCAGCCCTGCTATGGCCCTTCGGCTGTCTGGCATGCGCAGTAGGGACCCGTTCGCTCGGCTGCGACAAAAAGCAGCGAGCGGGTCAGAATGACCCCCTATGTTAGGTGAGCCAGGCGGCTAAAGAGCCACATGCACACCTGCTCCTCAGGGATCGGGTCTGAATTGCACAACAGGGATCGGGTCTGAATTAGGCCCATAGACCACCGACATCACGTGTCCTTTCTGCGCCCCCAGAATGCCTTGCGATCAGTACCAGGCATTCTGAGGCGGTTTTTCTGTAAAAAGTCTGTGTTCCTATAATAAGTGCTTGGAGTTGACCTGACGTTCCCCACTGAACAGCGCTATATAATTGCCAGCCCGCAGAGCGCGTCAGCCCTTCTGCTACTTCCCACTGAGAGGGACTGATTGCTCCCCTGTGAGCTGCATGTTACTCGCACCGCTGCGCTCTACGTATAGGGGAGGGGGAGGGAAGGGAGTGGGAATAAACACCAGTGGGGCATATATGGATGCTGGGGTTTGGGTGATGATGTTTATATAATATAAATATATTGATCTATGGCCTTGGGGTTTGGAATTGCTAATCATAATTAAAGTATCTTTGATCTGATAGTCATGCCCTCAGGGTGTTTTTTTTTTTACTTTTTTTAACTAAAATACTTTCTCTAACGTCCTAGTGGATGCTGGGGACTCCGTCAGGACCATGGGGATTAGCGGCTCCGCAGGAGACAGGGCACAAAAATAAAGCTTTAGGATCAGGTGGTGTGCACTGGCTCCTCCCCCTATGACCCTCCTCCAAGCCTCAGTTAGGTTTTTGTGCCCGTCCGAGCAGGGTGCAATCTAGGTGGCTCTCCTAAAGAGCTGCTTAGAAAAAGTTTTTAGGTTTTTTATTTTCAGTGAGTCCTGCTGGCAACAGGCTCACTGCATCGAGGGACTTAGGGGAGAGAAGTCAACTCACCTGCGTGCAGGATGGATTGGCTTCTTAGGCTACTGGACACCATTAGCTCCAGAGGGATCGAACACAGGCCCAGCCATGGAGTCCGGTCCCGGAGCCGCGCCGCCGACCCCCCTTGCAGATGCCGAAGATGGAAGAGGTCCAGAAGCAGGCGGCAGAAGACTTTTCAGTCTTCCTGAGGTAGCGCACAGCACTGCAGCTGTGCGCCATTGTTGTCAGCACACTTCACACAGCGGTCACGGAGGGTGCAGGGCGCTGGGGGGGCGCCCTGGGCAGCAATGTATAATACCTTTTTATGGCTAAAAATACATCACATATAGCCCTTGAGGCTATATGGATGTATTTAACCCCTGCCAGATCTCACAAACTCCGGAGAAGAGCCCGCCGAAATAGGGGGCGGGGCTTATTCTCCTCAGCACACAGCGCCATTTTCCTGCTCAGCTCCGCTGTGAGGAAGGCTCCCAGGACTCTCCCCTGCACTGCACTACAGAAACAGGGTAAAACAGAGAGGGGGGGCACTTTTTTTGGCGATATTACTATATTTAAGCTGCTATAAGGATACAACACTTATATAGGGTTGTTCCCATATATATTATAGCGCTTGGGTGTGTGCTGGCAAACTCTCCCTCTGTCTCCCCAAAGGGCTAGTGGGGTCCTGTCTTCAATAGAGCATTCCCTGTGTGTCTGCTGTGTGTCGGTACGTGTGTGTCGACATGTATGAGGACGATGTTGGTGTGGAGGCAGAGCAATTGCCGGTAATGGTGATGTCACCCCCCAGGGAGTCGACACCGGAATGGATGGCTTTGTTTATGGAATTACGTGATAATGTCAGCACATTACAAAAATCAGTTGACGACATGAGACGGCCGGCAAACCAGTTAGTACCTGCCCAGGCGTCTCAGACACCGTCAGGGGCTGTAAAACGCCCTTTACCTCAGTCGGTCGACACAGACCCAGACACGGACACTGAATCTAGTGTCGACGGTGAAGAAACAAACGTATTTTCCAGTAGGGCCACACGTTATATGATCACGGCAATGAAGGAGGCTTTGCATATCTCTGATACTACAAGTACCACAAAAAGGGGTATTATGTGGGGGGTGAAAAAACTACCTGTAGTTTTTCCTGAATCAGAGGAATTGAATGATGTATGTGATGAAGCGTGGGTTAACCCAGATAGAAAAGTGCTAATTTCAAAAAAGTTATTGGCATTATACCCTTTCCCGCCAGAGGTTAGGGCGCGCTGGGAAACACCCCCTAAGGTGGATAAGGCGCTCACACGCTTATCAAAACAAGTGGCGTTACCGTCTCCTGATACGGCCGCCCTCAAGGATCCAGCTGATAGGAGGCTGGAAACTACCCTAAAAAGTATATACACACATACTGGTGTTATACTGCGACCAGCCATCGCCTCAGCCTGGATGTGCAGTGCTGGGGTGGTCTGGTCGGATTCCCTGACTGAAAATATTGATACCCTGGATAGGGACAGTATTTTACAGACTTTAGAGCAATTAAAGGATGCTTTTCTTTATATGCGAGATGCTCAGAGGGATATTTGCACTCTGGCATCGAGAGTAAGTGCGATGTCCATATCTGCCAGAAGAAGTTTATGGACACGACAGTGGTCAGGTGATGCGGATTCCAAACGGCATATGGAAGTATTGCCGTATAAAGGGGAGGAATTATTTGGCGTCGGTCTATCGGATCTGGTGGCCACGGCAACTGCCGGGAAATCCACCTTTTTACCTCAGACCTCCTCCCAACAGAAAAAGACACCGTCTTTTCAGCCGCAGTCCTTTCGGTCCTATAAGAACAAGCGGGCAAAAGGACAGTCAAATCTGCCCCGAGGCAGAGGAAAGGGTAAGAGAGGGCAGCAAGCAGCTCCTTCCCAGGAACAGAAGCCCTCCGCGGGTTCTGCAAAGCCCTCAGCATGACGCTGGGGCTTTACAAGCGGACTCAGGAACGGTGGGGGGTCGACTCAAGAATTTCAGCGCGCAGTGGGCTTGCTCACAGGTGGACCCCTGGATCCTGCAGGTAGTATCTCAGGGTTACAGGTTGGAATTCGAGAAGTCTCCCCCTCGCCGGTTCCTAAAGTCTGCTTTGCCAACGTCTCCCTCAGACAGGGCGACGGTATTGGAAGCCATTCACAAGCTGTTTTCTCAGCAGGTGATAGTCAGGGTACCCCTCCTACAACAGGGAAAGGGGTATTACTTCACGCTATTTGTGGTACCGAAGCCGGACGGCTCGGTAAGACCTATTCTAAATCTGAAATCTTTGAACCTGTACATACAAAAATTCAAGTTCAAGATGGAATCACTCAGAGCAGTGATAGCGAATCTGGAAGAAGGGGACTTTATGGTGTCCCTGGACATAAAAGATGCTTACCTGCATGTCCCAAATTGCCCTTCACATCAAGGGTACCTCAGGTTCGTGGTGCAAAACTGTCATTATCAGTTTCAGACGCTGCCGTTTGGATTGTCCACGGCACCTCGGGTCTTTACCAAGGTAATGGCCGAAATGATGATTCTTCTGCGAAGAAGAGGCGTATTAATTATCCCTTACTTGGACGATCTCCTGATAAGGGCAAGGTCCAGAGAACAGCTGGAGGACGGAGTAGCACTAACTCAAGTAGTGCTGCAACAACACGGGTGGATTCTGACTTTTCCAAAATCTCAGTTGACCCCGACAACACGTCTGCTGTTCCTGGGAATGATTCTGGACACGGTTCAGAAAAAGGTGTTTCTTCCGGAGGAGAAAGCCAAGGAGTTATCCGAACTTGTCAGGAACCTCCTAAAACCAGGAAAAGTGTCTGTGCATCAATGCACAAGAGTCCTGGGAAAGATGGTGGCTTCTTACGAAGCAATCCCATTCAGCAGATTCCATGCACGAACTTTTCAGTGGGATCTGCTGGACAAATGGTCCGGATCGCATCTGCAGATGCATCAGCGGATAACCTTATCGCCACGGACAAGGGTGTCTCTTCTGTGGTGGTTGCAGAGTGCTCATCTGTTAGAAGGCCGCAGATTCGGCATACAGGACTGGGTCCTGGTGACCACGGATGCCAGTCTGAGAGGCTGGGGAGCGGTCACACAGGGAAGAAACTTCCAGGGAGTATGGTCAAGCCTGGAGATGTCTCTTCACATAAATATACTGGAGCTAAGAGCGATTTACAATGCTCTAAGCCTGGCAAAACCCCTGCTTCAGGGTCAGCCGGTGTTGATCCAGTCGGACAACATCACGGCAGTCGCCCACGTAAACAGACAGGGCGGCACAAGAAGCAGGAGAGCAATGGCAGAAGCTGCAAGGATTCTTCGCTGGGCGGAAGATCATGTGATAGCACTGTCAGCAGTGTTCATTCCGGGAGTGGACAACTGGGAAGCAGACTTCCTCAGCAGACACGATCTACACCCGGGAGAGTGGGGACTTCATCCAGAAGTCTTCCACATGATTGTGAACCGTTGGGAAAAACCAAAGGTGGATATGATGGCGTCTCGCCTCAACAAAAAACTGGACAGGTATTGCGCCAGGTCAAGAGACCCTCAGGCAATAGCTGTGGACGCTCTGGTAACACCGTGGGTGTTCCAGTCAGTGTATGTGTTTCCTCCTCTGCCTCTCATACCCAAAGTACTGAGAATTATACGGCAAAGGGGAGTTAGAACGATACTCGTGGCTCCGGATTGGCCAAGAAGAACTTGGTACCCGGAACTTCAGGAGATGCTCACGGAAAATCCGTGGCCTCTACCTCTAAGACGGGACCTGATTCAGCAGGGACCGTGTCTATTCCAAGACTTACCGCGGCTGCGTTTGACGGCGTGGCGGTTGAACGCCGAATTCTAAGGGAAAAAGGCATTCCGGAAGAGGTCATTCCTACACTGGTAAAAGCCAGGAAGGAGGTGACTGCACAACATTATCACCGCATTTGGAGAAAATATGTTGCGTGGTGTGAGGCCAGGAAGGCCCCCACGGAGGAATTTCAATTGGGTCGATTCCTACATTTCCTGCAAACAGGATTGTCTATGGGCCTCAAATTGGGGTCTATTAAGGTTCAAATTTCGGCCCTGTCGATTTTCTTCCAGAAAGAATTGGCTTCAGTTCCTGAAGTCCAGACTTTTGTAAAAGGAGTACTACATATACAGCCCCCGGTTGTGCCCCCAGTGGCTCCGTGGGACCTTAAGGTAGTTTTGGATTTTCTCAAATCCCATTGGTTTGAGCCACTCAAATCGGCGGATTTGAAATATCTTACATGGAAAGTAACCATGCTACTGGCCCTGGCTTCAGCCAGGAGAGTGTCAGAATTGGCGGCTTTATCCTATAAAAGCCCATATCTGATTTTCCATTCGGACAGGGCAGAACTGCGGACGCGTCCTCATTTTCTGCCTAAGGTGGTGTCAGCGTTTCACCTGAACCAGCCTATTGTGGTACCTGCGGCTACTAGCGAATTGGAGGATTCCAAGTTGCTGGACGTTGTCAGGGCATTGAAAATATATATTTCAAGGACGGCTGGAGTCAGAAAATCTGACTCGCTGTTTATACTGTATGCACCCAACAAGCTGGGTGCTCCTGCTTCTAAGCAGACGATTGCTCGTTGGATTTGTAGCACAATTCAACTTGCACATTCTGTGGCAGGCCTGCCACAGCCTAAATCTGTCAAGGCCCATTCCACAAGGAAGGTGGGCTCATCCTGGGCGGCTGCCCGAGGGGTCTCGGCATTACAACTCTGCCGAGCAGCTACGTGGTCGGGGGAGAACACGTTTGTAAAATTCTACAAATTTGATACCCTGGCTAAAGAGGACCTGGAGTTCTCTCATTCGGTGCTGCAGAGTCATCCGCACTCTCCCGCCCGTTTGGGAGCTTTGGTATAATCCCCATGGTCCTGACGGAGTCCCCAGCATCCACTAGGACGTTAGAGAAAATAAGATTTTACTTACCGATAAATCTATTTCTCGTAGTCCGTAGTGGATGCTGGGCGCCCATCCCAAGTGCGGATTGTCTGCAATACTTGTACATAGTTATTGTTACAAAAAAATCGGGTTGTTATTGTTGTGAGCCGTCTGTTCAGAGGCTCCTACGTTTGTCATACTGTTAACTGGGTTCAGATCACAAGTTGTACAGTGTGATTGGTGTGGCTGGTATGAGTCTTACCCGGGATTCAAAATCCTTCCTTATTGTGTACGCTCGTCCGGGCACAGTATCCTAACTGAGGCTTGGAGGAGGGTCATAGGGGGAGGAGCCAGTGCACACCACCTGATCCTAAAGCTTTATTTTTGTGCCCTGTCTCCTGCGGAGCCGCTAATCCCCATGGTCCTGACGGAGTCCCCAGCATCCACTACGGACTACGAGAAATAGATTTATCGGTAAGTAAAATCTTATTTTTACATTTATTTTAAAAAATATGTTTTTAGGCCAATGAATTAATCAATTTAATTGGAATAAAAAATTGTCAGTTAAGTGGTTAAGCATGTCGGCAAAACTTTAGCTTGTCATGTGATGGACGAGGGGGCAGAAGGAGGGGGAACCATGGTGGTCATTCCGAGTTGTTCGCTAGCTGTTTTTAGCAGCCGTGCAAACGCTATACCGCCGCCCTCTGGGATTGTATCTTAGCTTAGCAGAAGTGCGAACGAAAGGATCGCAGAGCGGCGGCATAATTTTTTTGTGCAGTTTTAGAGTAGCTACAAACCTACTCAGCGCTTGCGATGACTTCAGACTGTTCAGTTCCTGTTTTGACGTCACAAACACGCCCTGCGTTCGCCCAGCCACGCCTGCATTTTTCCTGACACGCCTGCGTTTTTTCGAACACTCCCTGAAAACGGTCAGTTTACACCCAGAAGCGCCCACTTCATGTCAATCACTCAGCGGCCAGCAGTGCGACTGAAAAGCTTCGCTAGACCCTGTGTGAAACTACATTGTTTGTTGTAATATTACTTTGCGCGTGCGCATTGCGCTGCATACGCATGCGCAGAAGTGCCTTTTTTTTCCTCATCGCTGCACAGCGAACGAATGCAGCTAGCAATCAACTCAGAATGACCCCCCATGTCATAGTAAAAGACCACTCATAGGGGTCTTCCACATCTCCGAGACAGAGAACACACGGAGCTTTGGAACTTGTCCCTGTGGAATGGCCACCTTGGGGCTGCGGCCCTGCACCCCCAGTATCTCTTTGGCCCCGGTGGCCCCCTCCCCTTATTGTGGCGACATGACAAGTGCGGGGCGCATGTTTCGGCCCTGACTGGTCACCAATAGTCACGTGACTGCAGAATTCGAAAGCATCAAAAAAAACAAAGGAAAAATGTTTAAAACAAAGAGACAATTTCTCAATGGGACCGCTGTTAGCGTGCTGCATTTTATACACATCTTTAAGGTGAATATCAATGTCATAGTTGAAATGTGCCTGTTGGAATACGATTCAGATTCAGGCCACTGTTATTTCAATCCCATCCCTCATTATAATAAGAGTCTCTGCAGACCCATAGCACACAGCTCTGTTTGTGCACATTCTGGGCTCACAGACAGACAAACAAGATGGCAGCTGCCACGTATGCTGACAGACCAACTAATCTATATGGACAAACTGGCTTCGCTGTAGGGAATAGCGCACAGCTTAGTCTTCTACTGAGCATTTAGAGAGAAGAGAGTACTAGTGAATCCTGGCTGCGGAGTATATATCCTATTCCAGGAGTGATTTTATAGCTGCGTCCGAGGCTGTCTGTGTGCTGCATATACAGTGGCTGGGTGCTTGGAAAGCCACATTAAACTGGCCCCGTGTCAGTACTATAAAGAGCAAAACCTCTCGATTTTCTTGCGTATCAGATATAACAATTGCAGACCCTTTGAGGAACGAAGCAATATATTTACCCCGTTTCTCCATTGGATTGCGCAGACTTTCCTCCATTACGAGGCAGCTGGTATGAGTAAAACAATCTTAAACAGTTGGTAGAGAAATGCGCGGAGCCTAAGTGCATGCTAAAATAGCGCGTTCCGTCAATACGCTCAGCCATACCTTGTACATAGTCCGTGGCAGTGGCCGTGGTACAACATTTTGGTGTTTGGGATGTTAACATTTACCCCCTAATTTTTGTTTAGTAAACACCCCCCTATTTACCTTCATATACATGAGAGCCCCCGTCCCATCATTCTCCTGTTCAGACTCTCCTGTCATAAGGTCTGGTCTATGCACACGCCTGCGTCCGCTGCCTGAGCACGAGTAGTGGGAAATCATCAGGATACGCTATTTTAAGCTGACGTACTTCCCCCGCTGCATTATCCGCAGTGATAGTTCCCTATGATGGTCCTGTGGCATCTGCCACCATTGGGGACTTCACTAATCAGCAAAGTGGTTGTTATCTAGTAGCCTGTAAGCCAATCAGACTGATCTGTGATGTATTACAAAATCTGGCTTTGTGCGAGGGGGTGGGACATGTACTGTAACATGCTGCTGGACACACCTAGTTTCACGTGTACCCACAAAAAGCAAACAAGACATAGTTTGGGGTGTTAAGTAAGATACGGAAATTCAGGGTGATCCTCCACCGATACCCTGGGGTGTGTGTGTGTGTGTGTGTGTGTGTGTGCTGCATGCGTTCTTATTGTGATTGCAGCTGGTATGATCCAGTGGAGGTGTAAGTAAAACGTCAGCTTTCTTGTGGGCATGAAGAGGCAGAGCGGAGCGCCAGCGATGTGGAGGGGGGTCATTAATCTAGCGTCTGCACCAGGGGAGCCAGCAGTGCAATGCAGATGCCGGATTATCCGCCAAGAGGAAAGAAAACAAAGGAACCCAGAGACACATTTTTCTCCATAATTTACTCCCAGTAACAGCAGCTTCTGCTGTCGGCTTCTTACCTGCCGTATCCCTCTTCTGTAGACATGGTCATCTGTATACCGGGGCAGTGCAAGACCTAATTAAACGCTGGTTGCAAAAATTACATAATAATCAAGAACTAGGTATGCTGTCATTCAGCATACCCAGAGATCGGGTGGAAGGAGTTCGTTTATGTCTGGCTTTAACATAGAAACATAGAATTTGACGGCAGATAAGAACCACTTGGCCCATCTAGTCTGCCCCTTTTTTCTCCTTTACGTAATCTCAACCCTTTTTGAAACCTTAGTTCTTTGTAAGGATATCCTTATGTCTATCCCATGCATGTTTAAATTGCTCTACTGTCTTAGCCTCTACCACCTCTTATGGAAGGCTAGTCCACTTATCCACTACTCTTTCTGTGAAGTTATTTTTCCGTACATTTCCACTGAACCTCCTGCCCTCCAGTCTCAGTGTATGTCCTCATGTCCTATTGCTTCTCTTCTTTTGAAGAATGTTCACCTCCTGAACTTTGTTAAAACCCTTGGTATATTTGAAAGTCTCTATCATGTCCCCCCTTTCCCTTCTCTGCTCCAAACTGTACATGGTAAGATCTTTTAGTCTTTCTGGGTATGTTTTGTGATGTAGGCCATGCACCATTTTAGTTGCCCTTCTTTGTACAGTCTCTAATATATTTATATCCTTCTGGAGATATTGTCTGCAGTCTACTGGAGTATTCCAGATGAGGCCGTACCAATTACCTATACCAGGGGTGGGGAACCTCCGGCCCACGGGCCGTATAAGGCCCGCAAAGCCGTTTGTTCCGGCCCACCCGCTTGTCAGTGATACACGCCGCCGCTCAGTCCGGCAGCGACGTGTCTCAGCTGTCAGGGCAGGGAGGAGAGCGCAGCTACTATGTCTGGCGGCAGGTAAGATCACAAACCAACCGCCGGTTTGTGAGCCAATCAGTAGCCGCCGCTGCCGGTCCGTGAGCACTGATTCCCTGGGGTACTCCACTGGTAACATTTCATTCCTATGAATGCACTCCATTTACTACAACTGTCTGTTTCCTATCCTGCAACCAGGTTCTTATCCATTTAACTGTTTTATAATCCAATCCCACACTTTCGAGTGTATTTAGCAGTCTGCTATGTGGGACAGTGTCAAATGCCTTACTAAGGTCTAGATATGCTACATCTACAGCCCATTCCCCCTTGATCTATTATTTTCATCATGCAGTCAAAAAAGTCAATAAGATTTGTTTGGCATGATCTCCCACCAGTAGTAAAACCATGCTGTGTTTGATCCTGCACGTTGTTTGATTCAACTTAATAGTTTTTCCATTACTTTCCCTACTAGAGATGTAAGGCTTACTGGTCTATAGTTACTTGCTTCTTCCTTGTTTCCACTTTTGTGCAGTGTACTTACATTTGTTCTTTTTCCAGTCCTCTGGAATTGCACCTGTATCTAGTGACTGATTGAATAATTCTGTTGTACAAATGCATGCCCCTAACATATGGCAAAGATATATATTTTAATTTTATTTAATTCAGTTTACAGTAAGTTGCAGTATGTTATAGGAGTCCACTGTAGTCTGCTGTTGGTGAATTCCGCTGCAGGGTCATCTCGCCAGCTTTTGGACGGCTGTCTCCTCGAGGCGAGCTTGTTATTTCCAATGATTGAAATGCAATCTGTTTAAATGATGCTGTTTATATACACACAGTACTGCTGGCAGATGCACACACAGACATTTGGGCCGAGCAAATAGATGTCTGGGAGCAAACTTCCCTTTTTCTGTATGTCTTTGGGACAGTTTTGCAGAAATTGGGGTTTATGTAATATGTTCTGAGACTATAGAACAAGCACGATTTCTGTTAGTTCGCTGCTAAACTTAAAATGGCAAAACCGCCTTATAACTGATTGCAGTTTTAAATCTAGGGGCGAACTTGCTGAAGTCTCGCTGGTTCTCGGAACCTATTACATAACCCACATTATGGAATATATTCAATAAGTGTCGGAAGCTGCCGTCTTGTCGGAAAGACATCAGCTTCCGACAGACTTAGGTCCGAAGGGGTTCTCCGACCTATTCAATGCCGGGCCATTTTTTCCGACAAGTCGGGAACCACGTTTTGGTCCTGGTTTCTGACCATGTCAATCCGACTTTTTTTTAAAGTCAGATTGACAATGTCGGAACCGGGGAGATGAGACGGGGGACAGGTCAGCGGGGACGGAACCATGTGTGGAGACGTACGGAGACTGAGCGGTGTGGATGGCTGAGGAGTGGGGAGCGGCTGTGTGAACGGTACAGCGTGGACGGGTAAGGAGCAGGGAGTGGCCAAATCCGACAGTCGGATTTGGACAGCTCATTGAATAGTGACCTGTCGGATCCTTTCCGTCGGGTATTGAATACACCCTTATGTGATCCTGATGTAAACGTTAACATAGTAATGTGCCTTTACAAAGAAAAGAGGCAACACAATGAGTTCAGCCAACATTTCTCTGTATTATCTAAATTTGGGGGGATTGCCAATATTCTCTCTGGAGGCCAAGAGTTCATCCACTATATGGCAAGAATTCTGAAAATTCTACAAAAAATTGGTACAGGTTGAGTATCCCATATCCAAATATTCCGAAATACGGAATTTTTGGAGTGAGAGTGAGATAGTGAAACCTTTGTTTTTTGATGGCTCAATGTACACAATCTTTGTTTAATACACAAAGTTATTAAAAATATTGTATTAAATGACCTTCAGGCTGTGTGTATAAGGTGTATATGAAACATAAATGAATTGTGTGAATGTACACACACTTTGTTTAATGCACAAAGTTATAAAAAATATTGGCTAAAATGACCTTCAGGCTGTGTGTATAAGGTGTATATGTAACATAAATGCATTCTGTGCTTAAATTTAGGTCCCATCACCATGATATCTCATTATGGTATGCAATTATTCCAAAATACGGAATAATCCCATATCCAAAATACCTCTGGTCCCAAGCATTTTGGATAAGGGATACTCAACCTGTAGCATGTTTCAGTGAAACCCTCAGTAACTATCTATAAAATATTGATGTATAGAAGTTATCAGCCTGTCCAGTCACTAGGAAGCAGTGACATCACTGAGAGTGCAGCCTATCCACTCACTAGGAGCCAGTGACATCACTGAGAATGCAGCCTAATCGTTCACTATGAAGCAGTGACATCACTGAGAATGCAGCCTATCCAGTCACTAGGAGCCAGTGACATCACTGAGAATGCAGCCTATCCAGTCTCTAGGAAGCAGTGACATCACTGAGAGTGCAGCCTATCCAGTCACTAGGAGCCAGTGACATCACTGAGAATGCAGCCTATCCAGTCACTAGGAACCAGTGACATCACTGGGAATGCAGCCTATCCAGTCACTAGGAAGAACCAGTGACATCACTGAGAATGCAGCCTATCTAGTTACTAGGAACCAGTGACATCACTGAGAATGCAGCCTATCTAGTTACTAGCAATCAGTGACATCACTGATGCACCATGTTCTTAGTGAATTGGTGAAGAACATTGTTATGAATAATGCTTCAACCCATAAAATGTGGTCTCCACTGAGGTACAGAGAGCAATGTCCCCTTTTGCCCCCCACTGTAAATATATACAGTACATATCAGCGGAGAATCAGGCTTGCTGCCCATAATGACTTATCCGTAATGTTTTACTGAACATTCATAGATATAAAAATGAAAGTGAAGTTTACTTCAAATAGATTACTTTCCCCGTGAGATTTTCGCTGCACTGTTTTTGAATCTGGAAGGTAACTTCCGTCTTGTGTCACTATCCCCCTACAGCAGCTGAAGTCTAGATGGTAAGCTCTGCTGCTCAGGGACCCTTTTTGTTCTGTGCATCTCTTGCAGAGAACGTTCTGTGACTACCAGGCGCTCTGTGCCGCCCTGCTATCTGCACTGCAGCTGCCCCCATGGTCTGGTAACCGGGCCTGAGTTGGCAGCGTTACGTTACCCCTCCCTCTGCTAACACCAGGCAGCTGTGCTCATTTTGCTTGACTACTTCTGTTAACAGGTCAGAACATCTTCATCATCAGTTTTGCAAGCTGTGTACACTTAATATTTCAGACAAATGTGTTCATTAACTCTTCCACTGCAGAGTGTGGGCCTGACTTACTAGTAGGGTTAGACTGCGATGCCGCTTGTGGCTCTAACGCCAACAGATCTGGGGTCAGGAGTTCGGCTTTGATTAGGGCTCCGTCTGTGTGGAGTTTGTATGTTCCACCAGTGTTTGCGTGGATTTCCTGTGGATGCTACTGTTTCCACTCACAATCCACACACATACCTGGGGGTTAACTAACATTAATGCTTGCATGTGTCTGGAAACTAGATTGCAAGCTCCACTGGTGCAACGAGTGATGTGAATAATGAATTATTTTCTGCAAATCACCGTGTTATATGTATGTGCTGTATAAGTGAAAGGTGTTAATAATATATGTCTGTGGTAGATTAGCAGAGGTCAGACAACAAGGGACCAAATTTGGGATTTTATTTTTTCTTAAAGTAGCATTAAGTATGAATTCGATAGTAAACCTGTTAAAACCTCAAGAGGTGCAATTAATACACAGGACCACACATTTCATACGCCCCACAAATGGGTAGGCATGGCACATTTATAATGCCCTCCCAGTATACTTTAAGATGGCATCCTATCACCCATCTCTGCAAGTTCTGGGAAGGTGGCAAAGCGAATTGCATCACTGTGATGATGATGTGAATCTCTGCAAATTGCTTCATCAAGCCTCTGGACCGCCTGCTGCGCTGGAAAAGAGGGCAGAATCTCACAGCAAGGGAATCTCCCCGGAATTCTGCACATCAATACCCTTTTATTACTGTAACTGGTGCCACAGACCTCTGGTTAGTGCTTGGCGCCGGTACGTGGGTATTTAGGGAGATACAGTATTGTGCGGGTTATTATGGGGTATTTTTTTATAACCGAGGACATCAGCCCTTAACTGCCTGTGCATGCTGGAACTTGTAGTTCTATTATAGCTGAAGAACCTAGTTTGCTTACGCATGTTGAATTCTCTCTTCTCTAGGACCTTGCACCTCTAGGGTATGCTGGAACTTCTAGTTCTACCACAGCTGGAGAGCCGCAGTTTGTCCATCTCTCTGTTGTAGGGTTTCAACTAATACCACTTTTATGCTGACTTGCTGGCTCGCACCTGGGATTTTGTAGCCGGCTCCAACCCGGATGCGACCCGGCTGAGACCCTGATCAGACTGGCGCCAAGGCCCAGCAATAACGTCCGTGGTCACGTGTACAGTGCCGGCGCTAAGAGATTATCTCATCTCGTAGTATTTGCTTTCCTATTCAGTAAACGGGTCCCGGGTCGCATCGACTTGGCTTACCTGTTTACACTGCACCACCGACCTGGGTCTTTCCCTGGACCAACCCTGCAAGCTAACCAGGTTGGATTCCGGGTCACTGGACCCAGGTAAACCCTTTTACACTGAGCCGCGACCCGGATTATCCTGGCATTAATCCGGGTCAAAATCGTGGCGTAAAAGGGGTAATCGTTTTTTTTTCTTTCTATAATTATTGAGTCCACTGTCCCATGCCTATTTGTAAATTTCAATGCGTTATTATAAAATCCATGAAATATTATATGTGTATATGGTAACCTACTGTGTTCCTTTCACGTGCACCTCTCAGTATAAAGGTTTCTTCTGCATTTTGTTTCCCTTTACCATCTATCTGTATTCTGTGAATGAGGTTTGGGTTTTCCGTCGGATCAGATATGTGGATGGTAATTGAATTGCTGTATAGATTACCTGCGATAATTGGTATTATTGGAGATTTGAATAGGTTTAGTGATAAATAACAAATGGATTAGGTGCAAGATATTCTTAGGACTTTATTCCTGTATTCTGCAGGTTCTCTTCAGTTGTGTAGCTGCGCTGTAACGATCTGCTCAGAATTTACTGCATTTCTCCGTCCCATCTGTGCAGATTTCAGATGCTGACCGTTGAACGCATGCAGGAAAGCTAATCATTATCTTAATTACGTCATTACAACTGATCACTGCAAAATGTCTAACTGGGGCTTTTTAATTTTGTATGCTGTAGCGCTTTCAAACGTGCTTCCTTCATCTCTTTCAAAATTGTTGTGGATAATGGGCGCGATTGTACAGCGATGGCGGCTTCTGGATGGGCCACGTGGTCATACTCCCGCGCCAGCGGTACCGGCTGTCCAAATTATGTTACGGTACTCCGGAATCGGATCTATTCCCCCAAAATGGGACAAATGGGGATATGCTTAAGCTGGGAGCTGAATGGCGCCTTGAGCGATAGAGAAGTACGGAATCTATATGTAATGCTACTTGTGACACCCAGGCTAGACCAATTCATCTGTGGTCATTTTGGCCTCGTGGAATACCACACCAACATATTGCCAGGGACTCAGTGTATCCAGACTGCGATTGCACTGCACACACCAAGGTGCTGCTGCAGTGCCGCTTGCAGTGAGATTTTTAACGCAGAGTGATTGACAGGAAAAGACCGTTTGGGGGAGGTAACAGGGAGTACGTGCAGTTGCCATTTTCAGGTTGTGTATCTGCAGCCAGCTGCGAGAAACGCGTTGCCTGTGTCGCTACTGCTGCGGCCAGTCTGCGTGACCATAGACTCATTCGAGGGGTCTGTGTTCCCCATTATTGCGTGGATTTTGTGCAACTTTCCTTATGCCATAGCCAGCTTACGTTTTACTCCTGAAATGCAGAACATTTGTTCCTAGAGGCAAACGGATCAAAGCGAGGCGTCACTTTTATCCGTCGGCGAGGCATCAAAATGCTCTGCAGGGGTCCTCTGGATCCCCCATGTTGGTGGCGTCTGCTCTATCAGCGTGTAGTACTACTGCGCCGTTAGGAAGTGGAATCGGGAAGGTACTGCGTGATTGGCAGACCTGGTACAGCGGAGATGTGAGAGGAATGGCCTGTAAGATCATTAAGCTGGCAATCATTGCCAGAGGTCTCCGCAATGCAATAATCTGCCATTTACTCTGGGTCTTCTCTGCAATGAAATTAGACAAAGGAAACTTAAGATGTCAGGTTGCCTTGGAAACGTATGTTTAATATATTTAAAATTATTCCTTCTGTCTGAGTTTGTAAATGACAGCAACCTGTTAGATATAGTAACCTCTGGGGAATCTGCGCGGTGCATGCAGCTTGGCGGAATGAGGGTACGGATTCATTCTCCGACAAAAGACCTGTCTCGCCGATTGACTGATCAAACATACGGACGCTTCAATGGAATCGCAGGCTTCCCCTTGTCGGAATGAAACTGCTCCACCTTTACGACCGGCTGTAACTGCAGGTCGCTGTCAGCTGCTGGGAAAACTGCGCACTAAGGTCAACTGAAGCGACTTTTCAAAGTCTTCCCGGCGCTTTGTGTTCTCCCGGAGCTTCGCAGGCACTGATTGTGCTGACCCAGTATGCCTAATAATGCATCCAATATATTGTGTTGTGTCATTATGAGGTATGAGGCACAAACTAAGGATGTAGAAACATGCTCTGTGTTCCATTGGTGAACGTAAGACTAGATTAAAAGACTCCTGCAATTGTGTAATATGATGCACTAATTATACACATTATAGGATAACGTCGATTTGAAATATACACAATTTTGTTTTCGGGGATGAATGTGAAATGAATAAAAAATAACTGACCAGTGTTTAATTGATCCTATACGCCTGACGGGGTTCACTGCGATATGCCGGCGGTCGGGCTCCCGGCGACCAGCATGCCGGCACCGGGAGCCCGACCGCCGGCTTACCGACAGTGTGGCGAGCGCAAATGAGCCCCTTGCGGGCTCGCTGCGCTCGCCACGCTACGGGCACGGTGGCGCGCTAAGCGCGCCACACTATTTTATTCTCCCTCCCGGGGGGTTGTGGACCCCCACGAGGGAGAATAAGTGTCGGTATGCCGGCTGTCGGGATCCCGGCGCCGGTATACTGTGCGCAGGGATCCCGTCAGTCGGCATACAGAAGACCACCCACGCCTGACAGGGCCTAAAAAAATTTCATTTTAATAAATAAATAAAAAACAGCCCTAAGTAGGAAATACGACCTCCCGCTCGGATCATTAGACGCGCTAGGAGTGGGGCGCAGGTAATCAGATTCATTTTCTGTAGCCACCAGTGCCGTAACTAGACATTTTTGTGCTGTGTGCAAGAACCCGCATTGGTACCCCCTCTCCCCCATATATAACAGGGGAGTGGCTTCATGGGGAAGGGGTGTGGTCACAAAATAATACCAATTCAAGGGAAGACGAGAGCCGAGATGTGGGGGAGAGAGCGAGAGGCGAGACATGGAGGAGAAAGAGATGCGTAGGGAAGACAGCGAGAGACGAGACGTGGGGGAGAGCGAGAGAGATGAGACGCGGGGGAGAGCAAGAGAAAGAGACCCGGAAGAGCGAGAGAGACGAAACGGGGAGAGCGAGAGAGATGAGACGCGGGGGAGAGCAAGAGAAGAGACACGGAAGAGCGAGAGAGACGAAACGGGGAGAGCGAGAGAGATGAGACGCGGGGGAGAGCAAGAGAAGAGACACGGAAGAGCGAGAGAGACGAAACGGGGAGAGCGAGAGAGACGAGACGTGGGGGAGAGCGAGAGAGATGAGACGCGGGGGAGAGCAAGAGAAGAGACACTGAAGAGCGAGAGAGACGAGACGGGGAGAGCGAGAGAGATGAGACGCGTGGGAGAGCAAGAGAAGAGACACGTAAGAGCGAGAGAGACGAGACGTGGGGGAGAGCGAGAGAGATGAGACGCGGGGGAGAGCAAGAGAAGAGACACGTAAGAGCGAGAGAGACGAGACGTGGGGGAGAGCGAGAGAGATGAGACGCGGGGGAGAGCAAGAGAAGAGACACGGAAGAGAGAGACGAGACGTGGGGGGGAGCAAGAGAAGAGACACGGAAGAGAGAGACGAGACGTGGGGGAGAGCGAGAGAAGAGACACGGAAGAGCGAGAGAGACGAGACGTGGGGGAGAGCGAGAGAAGAGACACGGAAGAGCGAGAGAGACGAGACGTGGGGGAGAGCAAGAGAAGAGACATGGGGAAAGTGAGCTACAAGATGTGGGGAGAGTGCGAATGAGATGTGGGGGAGAGATGAGACATGGAGGAGAAAGAGATGCATAGGGAAGACAGCGAGAGACGAGACGTGGGGGGAGAGCAATAGAAGAGACGCGGGAGAGACGAGACGTGGGGAGAGCGAGAGATGAGACATGGAGGAGAAAGGGATGCATAGGAAAGACAGCGAGAGATGAGACGTGGGGGGAGAGCAATAGAAGAGACGCGGGAGAGACGAGACGTGGGGAGAGCGAGAGAAGAGACGTGTGGAGAGAGCAATAGAAGAGACGTGTGGAGAGAGCGAGAGAAGAGATGCGCTGGGGAAAGTGAGCGACAAGATGTAGGGGAGAGCGAGAATGAGACATGTGGGAAAGTGAGACGGGGGAGTGGGTGAGATGTTGGGGGTATAGAGTGAGGTGGGGGAGAGAGAGAGAGACTGAGAGGGGGAGCACCACAGAAAAAACCCTGCAATCTAAAATATCCCCCATTTCAGTGTGTGACTGGCCTGCAGCTTGGTGCGCTCACAGCTGTGGCCTGTGTGGTGGAGGCAGGGGGGGTCCTGCAGTTTACTTCCGCTGCATTTGAGGTGCAAGGACGAGCCACTAGTGAAGCTGCCGTGTGGCCATGAGCCATGTACAGGGTGATAGCGGCGGGGGTGGAATCCAGGACAGCGGGCCGGACAGAGTGGTGGCAGAGTGCGGGGTGTAGCTGGCTGAGAGCACAGGATGGCGTCGGCAGCGTGCACTATACCCGTGAGATGCAGAGGTAGATGGATAGCGCACATACTGGGACTCCTAGCGTGCATATCTCTGTAGCAGCAGGCCGGGAGCAGGAGAGGGAACCAGGGGTGAGAGGCGCCGGGGATCAGATAGATCGGAAGGTGCTATTATACTTTACGTTGCAGCAGGAACATACAGATCACAAACGTGGCCGATTGCCCCCTCTGCACACACCTAGTTACGGCCCTGGTAGTCCCCTCTAACTACTCCCAAAACAGTACATTTTTGGGAGTTATTTTTAAAATCCTTCCCCTTTTTTATTAGTGGGGTTTTTTTTGCTGTTTTTTTAATTTTTTTTATTTTTATTCCTTAAACCTCTGGAATGTGTGCGCACTATAAGTGACTGTTAATAAATAAAACTAATAACAGATGGCTACTGAACCAAATAATATACAGACGTGTGCTCCCTAACCTAGCCTCCAATCATGCTAAATAGCCCTGTTTTGCGCACCACGAATACGGTGACTAAGCTTCGACATGCGTCCTGGCGCTCAGTATATTTTACAGAATTACATCCATTGCGCCCTGGTAATGCACAGAGTACTCGTGCCCTGTACATCACTAGTGGATTTACTCGCTATAGCAGTGCGGCAAGGGGTTCGGTATGGATTACTGGCGGGCAGGATGTGCTAAGAGTCCCCTTGCGTGCTCAGTGGTTTGCTGCACTCGGCACATGATCTATTCGCGCCCTGTGGGTTTCGTGGACACCCACGAGTGGGAATAGCCATGTTGCACCGGGATTCCAACTGGAGGCATTGACGGCTGTTGGGATTCCTGTGTTAGTATCCTGACTACCGGAATCTCGCCTGTCGGTAAATTAAACTCATCCCACAGCAAGAATGCTGATATAAGAAAAAGGCCAGAGATCGGCCACGCGTTCCGCCATGCTATGTCATGCAGATTTACTCTTCCACTATTGTGAGAAGAGTACAAATTGTAAGACATAGTACAATCCTGTTTGCATGTGGTTACAGTATGAGAAAGATACTAAGGTGTGTAAAGTCTGGAACTAGCTGTATGTGACAGTGTATAAGTCGCTGATGCATCTCATGCAATATATCCTTAGTGCACGAACGGCGGATGATTTAGGAGACAATGTCGCTGAAATAACAGATTTACTTATATCATGTAGGAGGCGATTGCTTCTCTCATGCGCAAACCCTGAGAGCAGGGCGTAAGGATGCCTGACATGGGGCTCATTGCCATTTGAGCTTTGAGTTTCTATGTCGGCACTTCTTTTGCCAATTTCTAAGGGCTGTTGGTCGTTACTTTAGCTGTGTTCTTGGAGTACAACAATACAGGATTAACAAATGACAGTATTCCCTTAGGGAAATGTGTATTTATGTATCGGATCAGAACATGCGTTTGTTAAATATAATGAATGCATTTCCTATATACACATTAGGCAGCCATGTATAATTTGTTATATGTTTAACTTCTTGTTGAATTGCAGCTAGATGTATTTTATGGTTTATTTAAAGAGTGATTTTGACTAATTTGAATCATTTTTCTTTATACGTCAACTTACGGCAGAAACTGATACCATGAAATTAGACTTCTACCTGAAGTCAGCTGTTAAAACTCAGGGGATAATTCAGACCTGATCGCTGGGCTGCGCTTTTTGCAGCCCTGCGATCATATAGTCGCTGCATACAGGGGGAGTGTATTTTCGCTGTGCAAGTGTGCGAATGCATGTGTAGCAGAGCTGCACAAACTGATTTTGTGCAGTCTCTGCGCAGCCCAGGACTTACTCAGCCGCTGCGATCACATCAGCCTGTTCGGGACTGGATTTAACGTCCGACAACCTCCCTTCAAACGCTTGGATACGCCTGTGTTTTTCCAGACACTCCCAGAAAACGGTCAGTTTCCACCCGCAAACGCCCTCTTCCTGTCATTCTCCTTGCAAACGCCCATGCGAATGTATCCTCTGCACAAACCTGTCCCTGACCGGTGATCCGCTTTGCAGCGGTCCAACGCGCCTGCGCATTTCGGTGCATATGCATGCGCAGTTTGGTTCTAATCGCCCGCTGTACGAAAACGCACAGCAGCGATTAGGTCTGAATTACCCCCTGAGATACAGTATTGCTGCTATTTGACAGATGGGCAGTAAGTATACCACCTTCCTTTGCAACATTAGGACTGGAGTGATTATTTCCTTGGTTGCAGGTCAGGTAATATAGTAACCTAGTAACATAGTTTATGAGGTTGAAAAAAGACCATTTGTCCATCGAGTTCAACCTATTTCTGTTCTCCTGTTCTGTATTATTTTCAGGACTAGTTTTATCTGTTTGATAAAGTCGGCCGTTGTGTTGTATATCCTCATTTTATTGTCACTGTAGTACGTGATCTACACTCCATAACCCTGTATATCCTTATCCATTAGGAATTTATCTAGCCCATTCTTTAAAGTATAGACCGAGTCGGCCATCACTACTCTCTCAGGCAGGGAATTCCAAACATGTATTGTCCTTACTGTGAAAAAACCTTTTCGCCTCTGTGTGCGGAATCTCCTCTCCTCTAACCTAAGTGGGTGTCCACGTGTCTTCTGTGTTGATCTTACCAAAAACAGGTCCCCCGCAAGCTCTGTGTATTGTCCCCTTATATATTTATAAATGTTGATCGTGTCTCCTCTTAATCTCCTCTTTTCCAGTGTGAACATGCCTAGCCTTGCAAGTCTTTCCTGGTATTCCAACGTCTCCATACCCTTAATCAGTTAATATAGAACTTATCTGTTAGTGACTGTTTTCAACAGTTACATTCAGGTAGAAGTTATTTCTGTATGTTTTATGTGTGTTGTGGTGACCAACATAAGAAGGTAGCCTACTGCAAATTTTTTGTAACACTAATTATATGAAAAAAATTTGAAGGGTAACTAGGCACCAAAATTTACCATTAACTCCTGATATCGGTAGTGTGCTTTCTGCCTGAATTTGTCTATTGAAAATTCAGAAACACACTGTTGCCTTTGACTGATTAGTGTCACGACAAGGCCGGCCGATATCTCAGATAGCTCAATCTGAAAATCGCCACCAGTACGTTTGCAACATGGCAGCAAAGAACTTTGGTTACAGATGTTACTAAGGAAGCTTGTAACTAGGGTGTATTTGGGTTTTCAACAGGCATTTTCATTTCCATATCTGTTTCTATAGAGATATTGGGGGTAATTCCAAGTTTGATCGCAGCAGGAATTTTGTTAGAAGTTGGGCAAAACCATGTGCACTGCAGGTGGGGCAGATATAACATGTGCAGAAAGAGTTAGATTTGGGTGGGTTATAGTGTTTCTGTGCAGGGTAAATACTGGCTGCATTATTTTTACACTGCAAATTAGATTGCAGATTGAACACACCACACCCAAATCTAACTCTCTCTGCACATGTTATATCTGCCCCCCTGCAGTGCACATGGTTTTGCCCAACTGCTAACAAAATTCCTACTGCGATCAACTTGGAATTACCCCCGTTGCCAAGAGAAACTATTTCAGTATTTTTCAATGGAAACAAAAGCCATGTCTGAGTCTCCAAATGTCAGTTTAGGGAATAAGTCTTGTACAAATTTGCAACTGTGAATGCGTTTGTGTACATCTATGCCTACATCAGGCCCAGTGAATGTGGTGGCCATGTCTGTATAGGCTCTCTGCAGCGTTCCCTGCTGTGTAACATTCTGCCATTCCTGTAATGATGTGCTTTGGAAGTGAGCTAACTATTAATCCAATGGAAATCATAATTTCTCTTACGTCCTAGAGGATACTGGGTTCCATTTAGTACCATGGGGTATAGACGAGTCCACTAGGAGCCATGGGCACTTTAAGAATTTGATAGTGTGTGCTGGTTCCTCCCTCTATGCCCCTCCTACCAGACTCCGTTTAGAAAACGTGCCCGGATGAGCCGGTCACACTGAAGGAAGCTCCTGAAGAGTTTTCTGCATTTATTTTCTATGTTTGTTATTTTCAGGCAGGTCTGGATGGCACCAGCCTGTCTGCTGCGTGGGACTTGGGAACGGCCCAACCTCTTGAAGGGTTAATGGTCCCGTTCCCTGCTGACAGGACACTGAGCTCCTGTGGTAACTATTTGCAAGCCCCACCACGGCGAGCGTACATTCTCGCAGCACGCCACCACCCCTAACAGAGCCAGAAGAAGGAAGAGTGGTGAGTACTGAGCTGGCGTCCCGGTTAGCGGGGCGCCGGCCATTATGAGGGTACGGAGACGCACGGCTTCTAAACGGGGCAGAATGGGTCTCCGGACACGGTACACAACTGCGTCCCAGTACACTGTACACAGTACCCAGACTGGCAACACAACCTTGAGGGGGGCTCCAAACAACTCTGTGTCTCCCTGAAGGGCTCTTTGTGGGTTACTTGTGCTTAACCTTTTCGTGTGTGTGTGTGTGTGTGCTGTCACATTTCCATTATGTCAGGCAAAGAGTGTGTTTCCTGAACAGCGGAGTGTTCCTCTGCACCAGTGGGCTCACTACTGGGTACTAAGGGCAGTGCACCTTCCCAGAATAGCGGGGCTGAACCGGAGTGAGTTAATTTCATTAAAGGAATGATCTCCAATATTTCTACAAAATTATCCCGCAATGAGAAAGAGACACAATACTTAAGACAGACTGTGGATGAGTTTATGAATAGAGACTCAGGGGTAAATTTACTAAGCTCCCGATTTTGACCGAGATGCCGTTTTTTCATCAAAGTGTCATCTCGGTAATTTACTAAGCACTAATCACGGCAGTGATGAGGGCATTCGTAATTTTTTGCAAGTTCAGGTAAAAAATTACGAATGAATACACCATCGGTCAAAACGCGGCTGTTTAAGTATGAATCTCGGTCATTTACTAAGAAGTGCAAAGCAAAAAAAGAACAAACACTGCCGTGAAAAATTACAACTCGTAAAAAAGTGCTAAAAAAAACAGACCTGCTTTTTTTATTCGTGATTGGATAGGCATGCACGGATCCATGAGATCCGTGCATGTATATCAGTGGGAAGGGGTGGGAAAGTGCTTATTTTTTCAAAAAAAATAGCGTGGGGTCCCCCCTCCTAAGCATAACCAGCCTCGGGCTCTTTGAGCCGATCCTGGTTGCAGAAATATGGGGAAAAAAATGACAGGGGTTCCCCCATATTTAAGCAACCAGCATCGGGCTCTGCGCCTGGTCCTGGTCCCAAAAATACGGGGGGCAAAAAGAGTAGGGGTCCCCCGTATTTTAAAACCAGCACCGGGCTCCACTAGCTGGACAGATAATGCCACAGCCGGGGGTCACTTTTATATAGTGCCCTGCGGCCGTGGCATCAAAAATCCAACTAGTCACCCCTGGCCGGGGTACCCTGGGGGAGTGGGGACCCCTTCAATCAAGGGGTCCCCCCCCCCAGCCACCCAAGGGCCAGGGGTGAAGCCCGAGGCTGTCCCCCCCCCATCCAATGGGCTGCGGATGGGGAGGCTGATAGCCTTTGTTGTAAAAGAAAAGATATTGTTTTTAGTAGCAGTACTACAAGGCCCAGCAAGCCTCCCCCGCATGCTGGTACTTGGAGAACCACAAGTACCAGCATGCGACGGAAAAACGGGCCCGCTGGTACCTGTAGTACTACTACTAAAAAAATACCCAAAAAAAGACAAGACACACACACCGTGAAAGTATAATTTTATTACATACATACACACATACATACATACTTACCTTAAGTTCCCACGCAGGTCGGTCCTCTTCTCCAGTAGAATCCAAGGGGTACCTGTTGAAGAAATTATACTCACGAGATCCAGGGGTCCAGGCTCCTCGGGAAATCCAGGGGTAATCCACGTACTTGACAAAAAAAACAAAACGGTGTCCCGACCACGAACTGAAAGGGGACCCATGTTTGCACATGGGTCACCTTTCCACGAATGCCAGAAAGCCACTCTGACTTCTGTCTAAGTGGGTTTCATCAGCCAATCAGGGAGCGCCACGTTGTAGCACTCTCCTGATCAGCTGTGTGGTCCTGTCCTCACTGACAGGCAGCACACGGCAGTGTTACAATGTAGCGCCTATGCGCTACATTGTAACCAATGATGGGAACTTTCTGCCCTGCGGTTGACCTAAAGTGACGTCACCGCTGAGCAGAAAGTTCCCATCATTGGTTACAATGTAGCGCATAGGCGCTACATTGTAACACTGCCGTGTGCTGCCTGTCACTCAGTACAGGAGCACACAGCCGATCAGGAGAGTGCTACAACGTGGCACTCCCTGATTGGCTGAAGAAACCCACTTAGACATCAGTCAGAGTGGGTTTCTGGCATTCGTGGAAAGGAGTCCCATGTGAAAACATGGGGCCCCTTTCAGTTCGTGGCTCGGCTTTCCGTTTTCTTATTTTATGCAAGTACGTGGATTACCCCTGGATTTCCCGAGGAGCCTGGACCCCTGGATCTCGTGAGTATAATTTCTTCAACAGGTACCCCTTGGATTCTACTGGAGAAGAGGACCGACCTGCGTGGGAACTTAAGGTAAGTATGTATGTATGTGTGTATGTATGTAATAAAATTATACTTTCACGGTGTGTGTGTCTTGTCTTTTTTTGGGTATTTTTTTAGTAGTAGTACTACAGGTACCAGCGGGCCCGTTTTTCCGTCGCATGCTGGTACTTGTGGTTCTCCAAGTACCAGCATGCGGGGGAGGCTTGCTGGGCCTTGTAGTACTGCTACTAAAAACAATATCTTTTCTTTTACAACAAAGGCTATCAGCCTCCCCATCCGCAGCCCATTGGATGGGGGGGGGACAGCCTCGGGCTTCACCCCTTGGGTGGCTGGGGGGGGGGGGACCCCTTGATTGAAGGGGTCCCCACTCCCCCAGGGTACCCCGGCCAGGGGTGACTAGTTGGATTTTTGATGCCACGGCCGCAGGGCACTATATAAAAGTGACCCCCGGCTGTGGCATTATCTGTCCAGCTAGTGGAGCCCGGTGCTGGTTTTAAAAATACGGGGGACCCCTACTCTTTTTGTCCCCCGTATTTTTGGGACCAGGACCAGGCGCAGAGCCCGATGCTGGTTGCTTAAATATGGGGGAACCCCTGTCATTTCCCCCCCCATATTTTTGCAACCAGGATCGGCTCAAAGAGCCCGAGGCTGGTTATGCTTAGGAGGGGGGACCCCACGCATTTTTTTTAATGATATTACAGTGTTTAATTTAAAAAAAAAAAAAAAAAAAACCCCAGCACGGATCACACAGATCCGGCCGAGATTGATTGTAAAAAAAGTCGGCAGTGTTTTGCTAATCACTGCCGTAAAAATAGGTAAAAAACCACGAATGACATCGGAAGAAAAGAAAAACCCGAATACGACAGCTTAGTAAATCCATCGTAATCAATTCAAAAAGTTGCAGTTTTACACTGTCGATGTCATTCGTGATTGAACTTTGACCTTTTTTCGGAAATTACGAATCTTAGTAAATTTACCCCTCAGTCCCCAAACCAGCGTCTCGGTCCCCTCCCATTTGTCCGCAAAAACGATCTCTGGCCCATATCCTGCAGTCTGACTCTGACGGGTCAGACATGGAGGAGGGTGAGGTGGATTTGGAAAGGGGGGGGGGGGGATGCTACTCTGTCACAGGGAATAGAGGCTTTTATAGAGGCTATCAGAGATGTTCTACATATTCCTGATAAAGTGTCAGAGATGTGTGAGGAAAGAAGTCCTCAGTCACGTTTCCTGTGTCAAAGGAATTGAATACCCTGTTTGAAGAACCATGGGTTAATCCTGATAAGAAATTTCAAATCCCTAAAAGGTTGCTCTCATCTTATGGAAAAATCCACCGATAGTGGACGCATCAGTCTCTAGGCTGTCACGAAAAATTGTATTGCCTGTCCCTGGTGCAACCTCCCTAAAAGACACGGCTGATCGCAAAATTGAGACTACACTCAAATTATTGTACACAGCTGCTGGGGTGGCCCAGAGACCCACTATTGATGTGCGTGGATCACAAAAGCCATTGCTAAATGGTCAAGTAACCTAATTGAGGGGTTAGATTCCTTGTCTAGGGAGGATGTTTTACTCCTGCAGCATATTTAGGACTCTGCGAACTTTATGGTGGAAGCCATAGAAGAGATAGGCTTGTTTAATGCACGCACCACCGCTATGGCAGTGTCAGCACGCAGGGGCTTGTGGCTACGCCAGTGGACTGCTGATGCGGACTCCAGGAAAGGCGTTGAAGGCCTACCATTCACAGGAGAGATTTTGTTTGGTGATGAACTAGACAAATGGATCTCCAAAGCTACTGCGGGTAAGTCTACATATCTTCCTTCCGCAGTTCCCCCATCCAGGAAAGCTTATTCAGCTTCAAATTTACAGACCTTTCGGACGGCCAAGTTTAAGGGCAAATCCAGAGGTGCTTCTACGGCCTCCAGAGGCGCAAGAGGTAAACCACGCAAACCAGCAACTGCATGCGCTCAGGCTCTGCTTCCTCAAAACCTTAAGCATGACAGTGGACCGCGATGCCTGGAAGGCTATCAGGTGGGAGCCCGACTACATTTCTTCAGTCACATCTGGTCAAGTTCATGCCGGGATCCCTGGGTCATAGATCTGATTTCCCAGGGCTACAGACTGGAGTTCCAAGAGCTCCCACCTCACATATTCTTCAAATCAGGCTTACTTTTACAAAAGTATAACTTTACAGCATGCCATCCAAAAACTGGTACAGACTCGCGTCATTTGTTCCAGTTCCACCTTATCTGCAAAACAAGGGGTACTATTCCAACTTGTTTGTAGTGCCGAAACCGGACGGTTCGGTATGACCGATTCTGGACCTCAAGTCCTTGAACCCGTTCTTGAGAGTTTTCAAGTTCAAGATGGAGTCTCTGAGAGCGGTGATCTCGGGTCTGGAGGAGCGGGAATTCCTAGTGTCTCTGGATATCAAGGATGCGTACCATCACATTCTGATCTGGCCGCCAAATCAGGCTTATCTTCGGTTTGCACTGCAGGACTGTCACTACCAGTTCCAGGCCCTGCCATTTAGTCTCTCCACGGCACCGAGGGTGAAGAGATTATGTTTTTCCTCCGCAAACAGGGAGTGAATATAATTCCTTACCTGGATGATCTTCTGATAAAGGCGCCGTCCAGGGAGAGGTTGCTGGACAGCACTGGTCTCTCAACCAAATTTCTCCAGGATCACGGGTGGATTCTGAATCTTCCGAAATCTCACCTAGAGTCAACACAGAGGCTTCCATTCCTGGAAATGATACTGGACACGGAGTCGCAGAAGGTGTTCCTTCCTTTGGAAAAGGCATTGGTAATCCAGTCGATGGTTCGGGATGTCCTGAAGCCAAACCGAATATCGGTGCATATATGCATTTACCTTCTGGGGAAAATGGTGGCCTCTTACAAGGTGCTTCAATATGGAAGGTTTCACGCAAGACCCTTCCAGCTCGATCTGTTGGACAAATGGTCCGGATCGCATCTTCACATGCACCAGAGGATCCGTCTTGTCGCCAAAAGCCAGGATCTTCCTTCTGTTGTGGCTACAGACTTCTCACCTACTCGAGGGCCGGTGGCTCGGAATTCAGAACTGGATTCTGTTAACCACGGACGCAAGCCTCAGAGGTTGGGGGAGCAGTCACCCAGGGGATGCAGTTTCAAGGAAGATGGTCAAGTCAAGAAGTCATCCTTCCAATCAACATTCTGGAACTCAGGGCCATATACAACATCCTTCTGCAGGCCTCATATCTTCTTCAAGATTGGGCCATTCAGGTCCAGTCGGACAATGTGACTGCAGTGACGTACATAAACCGACAGGGCGGAATGAAAAGTAGAGCAGCAATGTCAGAGGTGTCAAAAATTCTACTCTGGGCAGAAAACAACACTGTGGCATTGTCAGCAGTTTTCATTCCGAGAGTAGACAACTGGGAAGCAGACTTCCTCAGCAGACATGACCTGCACCCGGGGGAGTGGGGCCTTCACCCAGAAGTGTTCAGGTGCTTGTCATGTCAATGGGGATATCCACAAATCGCCATGATGGCCTCTCGTCTCAACAAGAAGCTTAAGCGGTATTGTTCCAGATCGAGAGACCCACAGGGAAAAGGTTCAAGCAATACTCATTGCTCCGGATTGGCCAAGAAGATCCTGGTATGCGGACCTTCTGGAGATGCTCCTCGAAGATCCGTGGCCTCTACCTCTTCGCGAGTATCTTCTGCAACAGGGCCCGTTCGTCTATGAGGACTTACCGCGGCTACGTTTGACGGTATGGAAGTTGAACGGCTGATTCTAGCCAGAAGAGGGATCCCTAACAAGGTTATCCCGACTATGATCCAAGCCAGTAAGGGGGTAACGTCTAAACATTAGCGTCTTATTTGGAAGAAATACGTCTCTTTTTGAGAGCATAAATTATTCTGCAGTGGAATTACATCTGGGACGTTTCCTGCTTTTTCTGCAGGCAGGTGTGGATGTGGGCCTACGTCTGGGCTCCATAAAAGTCCAAATTTTGGCCTTATACATTTTCTTTTGGAAACAATTGGCTTCTCTCCCTGAGGTCCAGATGTTCTTGAATGGTGTTCTGCACATCCAACCTCCCTTTGTGCCTCCCAGGGCACCTTGGGATCTCAATTTGGTGCTGCAGTTCCTCCAATTGGACTGGTCTGAACCGTTACAGGAGGTGGACGTAAAATATCTTATGTGGAAGACCGTCACACTGTTGGCCTTGGCTTCAGCAAGACGTGTGTCGGAGCTGGGGGCTTTGTCTCACAAAAGCCCATATTTAATTTTCCTTGAGCACACAGCTGAACTCAGAACTCGTCAGCAATTTCTTCTTAAAGTGGTGTCTGCGTTTCACATCAACCAACCTATTGTGGTTCTGGCTGTGACCAACACCTCTGCTACTTCAAAGTCTTTGGATGTTGTGAGGGCTTTGAAGGTGTATGTGAAGTGAACAGCTCGTCACAGAAAATCGGACTCGCTGTTTGTTCTTTATGATCCCAATAAGATTGGGTATCCTGCTTCAAAGCAGTTGGATCAGGCTCACTCTCCAGCATGCTTATTCCACGTTCCAAAATCTGTTCAGGCCCAATCTACTAGGTCGGTGGGTTCTTTCAGGGTGGCTGCCCGGGGTGTCTTGGCTTTACTGCCCTGCCGAGCGGCTACTTGGTCAGGTTCGAACACGTTTGCTAAGTTCTACAAGTTTGATACTTTGGCCTCTGAGGACCTTCAGTTTGGTCAATCAGTTCTGCAGGAACCTCAGCACTCTCCTACCCGGTTTGGGAGCTTCGCTACATCCCCATGGTACTAAATGGAACCCCAGTATCCTCTAGGACGTAAGAGTAAATAGGATTTTAATTACCTACCGGTAAATCTTTTTCTCGTAGTCCGTAAAGGATACTGGGCGCCCGCCCGGTGCTTCGTTCTTCCTGCACTGTTACTTGGTTAAGTATTGTTGGTTCAGCTGTTGCTGTTCCTGTTTAAAGTTGGGTTAGCATGGCTTGTCTCTTGTTTGTGTGCGCTGGTTCTGAATCTCACCAGTGTCCTTTATATCCTTCTCTCAAAGTATGTCCGTCTCCTCGGGCACAGTTTCTAGACTTAGTCTGGTAGGAGGGACATAGAGGGTGAAGCCAGCCCACACTATCAAATTCTTAAAGTGCCCATGGCTCCTAGTGGACCTATCTATACCCCATGGTACTAATTGGAACCCCAGTATCCTCTACGGACTATGAGAAAAGGATTTACCAGTAGGTAATTAAAATCCTGTTTTTGGAGTGCTGCATTCTTAATGTGCAGTTCAGCACAACTCTGCACAACCATCCCCCTGTGCAGATTTGGTTTTAATACTAGCTTTTCTGGAGTACAGAGGGGAAAGTGTCTTTGATTATTTGGACACATTTTAGACTTAATCAATAGTGGGTGTAATTGGATAATTGATGGTAGCTCTGTAGCCGGTGCTCCGTGGTTGGATTACACAGCATGGCGACAGGTCACACAATGGGTGCTGTCTCTCTTCTCCCCGAGTGCAGCCTCTAATACACACCGAGGGAAAATAGAGCATAAAGGCGGAATGAATGAAGTTGCAGCAGGCATGGCGAATGGCCTGAGCGTCAAGCAGATGGGGTCTTCCACCCTGATTATTCTATCAGCCTAAATATAGAGTATTTTCATTTGAATCACCCTGAGGGTTGGGGCGAGGATGTGAGGCAGCGCTAACTATGGCAAATAGAAGTCATGTGATGATCATTTAATCATTGTACTCACTGCAAGGGCTGCTGTCTACCTCTGACTGTGCCTCTACCTTCCCATAGTCCTGCTGTCTGCGGGGCGCTTTCCTGATAAGCAGGCTAATGGATTTCTCACATAATTACCTAGAAAACCTGTCTGAAGTCATCTCATTTTTTGGTGGTGGTCTCTCTGCCCACAATCTCTCTGTCCCCTCCCGTTCTCTCTCCCGGTCTGGTCTCTCTTACTCACTCTCTCTCTCTCTCCCCCCCTCCCCCTTCTCTCTCTCATTCGCTCTGTCTAACCTCTCTCTTGGTCTCTCTTACCACTCTGTCTGTCTCTTTCCCCCTCTTACTCTCTAAACCACCTCTATCTCCCCATCTCTCCTGTGTCTCTAACCCCCCCTCCCCTCTCTTTCTCTCTTTCTTTCTCTCTTTCTCTCTCTCTCTCTCTGTCTGTCTGTCTCTCTTTGTCTTTCTATCTCTCTTTGTCTTTTTCTTTATTTATTTCTTTCTCTCTCTCTCTCTCTCTCTCTCTCTCTCACTTTTCCTTCTCTCTTTTCTTTCTGTCTTTTCTTTCGCTCGCTCTTTCTTTCGCTCGCGCTTTCTTTCGCTCTGTCTCTCCTCCTGTCTTTCTTTCTCTCTCTTTCTCTCTCTCTCTCTCTTTGTCTCAAGTTCTCTCTTTCTTTCTCTTTCTTTCTCTCTTTTCTTTCTGTCTTTTCCTCTTTTCTTTCTGTCTGTCTGTCTTTTTCTCCCTCTCTCTTTTCTTTCTGTCTCTTTCTTTCTCTCTTTCTCTATTTGTCTCAAGTTCTCTCTCTCTCTCTCTCTCTCTCTCTCTTTTCTTTCTGTCTTTTTCTGTCTTTCTTTCTCTGTCTCTTTGTGTCTTTCTCTCTTTGTCTCTCTTTCTCTTTTTCTCGCTTTTTTTCTGTCTTTCTTTGTCTGTCTGTCTTTTCTTTCTTTCTCTCTTTCTTTCTCTTTCTTTTCTTTCTTTTCTTTCTTTTCTGTCTTCTCCCTCTCTCCCCCTCTCTCTCCCCTCTCTCTCCCCTCTCTCTCCCCTCTCTCTCCCCTCTCTCCCCCTCTCCCCCTCTCCCTCTCTTTCTCACCCTCTCCCTCTCTTTCTCCCCCTCCCTCCCTCTCCCTCTCTCTCCACCATTCTGCTGTGTCTCTGACCCCTTTTCTCCCTTACCCCTCTTCCCTTCCCCTCTTTCTCTTCCCCTATGTGCCTTCTCTCTTTCTTTCTTTCTTTCTTTCTTTCTTTCTTTCTTTCTTTCTTTCTTTCTTTCTTTCTTTCTTTCTTTCTTTCTCTCTTTCTCTCTTTCTCTCTCTTCTCTCTTTCTCTCTTTCTCTCTTTCTCTCTTTCTCTCTTTCTCTCTTTCTCTCTCTCTCTCTCTCTCTCCTCGTTGGCTTTCTCTCTGTGCTCTCCTTCTCTCTGACATAGGCCAGCAATGCACAGTATTTCTCTAACGTCCTAGAGGATGCTGGGATTCCTTAAGGACCATGGGGATAGACGGGCTCCGCAGGAGATAGGGCACTTTAAGAAAGCTTTGGATTCTGGGTGTGCACTGGCTCCTCCCTCTATGCCCCTCCTCCAGACCTCAGTTTTACACTGTGCCCAGAGGGAAATGGGTGCACTGCAGGGAGCTCCCTGAGTTCTCTGCCTAGAAAGCATTTTTGTTTGGATTTTTTCTATATATTTTACAGGGAGCACTGCTGGCAACAGGCTCCCTGCATTGAGGGACTGAGGAGAGAGGGGCAGACCTTCTTGTCTAAGATAGGCTCTGCTTCCTCGGCTACTGGACACCATTAGCTCCAGAGGGGCTGAACACAGGTTCCTACTGGGCGTCCACCCCCTGAGCCGCGCTTCCGTTCTCCTCACAGAGCCAGAAGAAACGAAGTCAGAAGACGTCTCAGGCGGCAGAAGCCTTCAGAGCTTCACTGAGGTACCGCACAGCACCGCAGCTGTGCGTCATTGCTCCACACACCTCACACACTCCGGTCACTGTAAGGGTGCATGGCGCAGGGGGGGTGCCCTGGGCAGCAATATAAACACCTCTCTTATGGCAAAAGACTATATACGTGTACAGGTGGGCACTGTACATGTATATAAAAGAGCCCCCGCCATTTTTTAATAACTTTGAGCGGGACAGAAGCCCGCCACCGAGGGAGCGGGGCTTCTCCCTCAGCACTCACCAGCGCCCTTTTCTCTCCACAGCACCGCTGAGAGGAAGCTCCCCGGACTCTCCCCTGCTTTACACACGGTGAAAGGGGGTTTTGAAGGAGAGGGGGGGCACATATCGGCGTTTAATTACTACACAGCGCTACTGGGAAAAGGCATTCTGTGTTTCTTTCCAGGGGTATAGCGCTGGGGTATGTGCTGGCATACTCTCTCTCTGTCTCTCCAAAGGGCCTTAAAGGGGATACTGTCTTCAGAAAAGAGTTTCCCTGTGTGGTGAAATGTGTCGGTACGCGTGTGTCGACATGTTTGACGAGGAAGGCTCGCTTAATGTGGAGGGGGAGTGCTTGAATGTCAGGTCGCCGTCGGCAACGCCGACACCGGACTGGGTGGATATGCTGAATGTCTTAAATGCAAATGTAAATCTACTGCATAAAAGGTTAGACAAGGCTGAAGCTAGGGATCAGTCAGGTAGCCAGGCCATACCTGTCCCTGTGGCGCCAGGACCTTCGGGGTCTCAGAAGCGCACCATATCTCAGATCGATGACACAGATACCGACACGGATACTGACTCTAGTGTCGACTATGAAGATGCAAAATTACAGCCGAGGGTGGCAAAAGGTATTCGGTACATGATTATTGCCATTAAAGAGGTTTTGCATATTACTGAGGAACCCCCTGTCCCTGACACGAGGGTACACATGTATAAAGGGAAAAAGCCTGAGGTCACTTTTCCGTCCTCATTTGAGCTAAGCGAATTGTGCGAAAAGGCTTGGGAATCTCCAGATAGGAGACTGCAAGTTCCCAAAAGGATTCTTATGGCGTATCCTTTTCCACAAACGGATAGGATACAATGGGAATCTTCGCCTAAAGTAGACAAGGCGCTGACACGCTTGTCCAAAAAGGTGGCACTGCCTTCTCAGGATACGGCTTCCCTCAAGGATCCTGCTGATCGCAGGCAGGAAATTACCATGAAGCACATTTACACACATTCAGGTACTATTGTTAGACCGGCTATGGCTTCGGCCTGGGTTTGTAGTGCTGTCGTGGCATGGGCAGATTCCTTATCTACGGAGATTGACACCTTAGATAGGGATGCCATTTTAATGACCATAGAGCATATCAGAGATGCTGCCTTGTATATGAGAGATGCTCAAAGAGACATTTGTTTATTAAGCTCCAGAATAAACGCTATGTCTATTTCTGCTAGGCGGCTCTTGTGGACCCGACAGTGGACGGGAGACGCCGATTCAAAGCGGCATATGGAGTCCTTGCCTTACAAGGGGGAGGAGTTGTTTGGAGACGGCCTCTCGGACCTTGTCTCTACTGCTACGGCCGGTAAATCGAATTTCTTACCTTATGTCCCCCCGCAGCATACAAAAAAGGCACCTCATTATCAAATGCAGTCCTTTCGTTCCAATAAGAGCAAGAAGGTACGGGGATCGTCCTTTGTTGCCAGAGGTAAAGGCAAAGGAAAAAAGCTGCACACAGCTAGTTCCCTGGAGCAGAAGTCCTCCCATACATCTGCAAAGTCCACCGCATGACGCTGGGGCTTCCCGGGGGGAGGCAGATCTAGTGGGGGCACAGCTTCGGTTTTTCAGCCACGTCTGGGTTCACTCGCAGGTGGATCCCTGGGCATTAGAGATTGTTTCTCAGGGATACAGACTAGAATTCGAAGACTTGCCTCCTCGCCGGTTTTTTAAATCTGCTCTGCCGGCTTCCCCGTCAGAGAGGGAGCTAGTGTTAGCCGCAATCCAAAAATTGTATATTCAACAGGTGATAGTCACAGTTCCTCATCTCCAGCAAGGAGAGGGATATTACTCAACCCTGTTTGTTGTCCCGAAACCGGACGGTTCGGTCAGACCCATTTTAAATCTAAAATCCCTGAACCTGTACTTGAAGAGGTTCAAGTTCAAAATGGAATCACTCAGGGCGGTCATCGCCAGCCTGGAGGGGGGGGGATTGGATGGTGTCCCTGGATATAAAGGATGCGTACCTTCATGTTCCGATATTCCCCCCTCACCAGGCGTTCCCGAGATTTGCAGTACAGGACTGTCACTACCAATTTCAGACGTTGCCGTTTGGGCTTTCCACGGCCCCGAGAATTTTCACCAAGGTAATGGCGGAAATGATGGTGCTCCTGCGCAAGCAGAGTGTCACAATTATCCCGTACTTGGACGATCTCCTCATAAAGGCGAGATCTCGGGAGAAGTTGCTGGACAGCGTGTGTCTGTCCATGAAGACGTTGAAATTGCACGGCTGGATTCTCAATATACCGAAGTCCCAGCTAGTCCCTACAACGCATCTGACCTTTTTGGGCCTGATTCTAGACACAGACCAGAAAAAGGTTTTTCTTCCGATGGAAAAGGTTCAGGAGCTCATAGCCCTGGTCAGGAACCTATTAAAGCCAAAAAAGGTTTCAGTGCATCATTGCACACAGGTTCTGGGGAAGATGGTGGCTTCATACGAGGCCATCCCCTTCGGCAGGTTCCATGCGAGGACTTTTCAATGGGACCTCTTGGACAAATGGTCCGGGTCCCATTTACAAATGCATCAAAGGATCACCCTGTCTCCCAGGACCAGGGTAACTCTCCTGTGGTGGCTGCACAGTGCTCACCTACTAGAGGGTCGCAGGTTCGGCATTCAGGACTGGGTCCTGGTGACCACGGACGCAAGCCTCCGAGGCTGGGGAGCAGTCACACTGGGAAGAAATTTCCAAGGTCTCTGGTCAAATCTAGAGACTTGTCTCCACATCAATGTCCTGGAGTTGAGGGCCATATACAACGCCCTACGTCAAGCGGAGGAATTGCTTCGGGAAAACCGGTTCTGATTCAGTCAGACAATGTCACGGCAGTGGCTCATATAAACCGCCAAGGCAGAACAAGAAGCAGAGTGGCCATGGCAGAACCGACCAGGAATCTACGCTGGGCGGAAGGCCATGCAAGCGCACTATCGGCAGTGTTCATCCCCGGGGGTGGACAACTGGGAGGCGGACTTCCTCAGCAGGCACGACCTGCATCCGGGAGAGTGGGGACTTCATCAAGAAGTCTTCGCACAGATCACGGGTCGGTGGGGACTGCCTCAGATAGACATGTTGGCATCCCGTCTCAACAAAAAGCTAAAGCGGTATTGCGCCAGGTCAAGAGACCCTCAGGCGGTAGCAGTAGACGCTCTGGTGACACCTTGGGTGTTCTGATCGGTCTATGTGTTTCCTCCTCTTCCTCTCATACCCAAGGTGTTGAGAATAATAAGAATAAGCAGGGTCAGAACAAGTCCTCGTTGTTCCAGATTGGCCACGGAGGACTTGGTATCCGGAGCTGCAAGAGTTGCTCACAGAAGATTCGTGGCCTCTTCCTCTAAGGCAGGACCTGCTGCAGCAGGGGCCCTGTCTGTTCCAAGACTTACCGCGGCTGCGTTTGACGGCATGGCGGTTGAACGCGGGATCCTATCGGAAAAGGGGATTCCGGAGGAGGTCATTCCTACCCTGATCAAGGCTAGGAAGGACGTGACATTGAAACATTATCACCGTATATGGCGAAAATATGTTTCTTGGTGTGAGGCCAGAGCTGCTCCTACGGAGGAGTTCCATTTGGGCCGTCAACTTCACTTCCTTCAATCAGGAGTGAATTTGGGCCTAAAATTAGGGTCCATAAAGGCCCAAATTTCGGCCTTATCCATTTTTTTTCCAAAGAGAATTGGCCTCTCTTCATGAAGTACAGACTTTTGTGAAGGGGGTGCTGCATATTCAGCCTCCTTTTGTACCTCCGGTGGCACCTTGGGATCTTAACGTGGTATTACGTTTCCTCAAGTCACCTTGGTTTGAACCACTCAAAACAGTGGAGTTGAAATACCTCACGTGGAAAGTGGTCATGTTGTTGGCATTAGCTTCAGCAAGGCGTGTGATAAAGCTAAATATTTACCTTTTAACATAAGCTATTTACTATTACCGTTAGCCGTATTGGCCGCTAAACCACGTGCACGTGCTACGCACTTTGTACGCTATTTGCGTACAAAGACCTCGCACGTGGTATGTAAGTTACGTACACACGCTGCGCTGGGTGTACGGAATACACACAGCGAGCGTACACACAGACAATAACCTTTTAAACCTTAAAAAGAATATGCTTACACTGTAAACCTTTATACCGTGATACTGTAACGATATAACACTGATTAACCTTAGTATTTAAGCCAGCTGTTTGAGTGATTGAGATGCTCAGAAACCCTTAGTGATAAAGGGTGAAACACACAGACACTGGTTAAGGTTCCAACACCTTACTAGATGATTTTAGTATGTAAAAGGGGAAAAAAATACAGTTTACAGCTTATACACTACAATCCTAACATTAATACCTAAACACAATAACTAAACAGAAATATACACAATAGCGAAAGAACGCAAACACAAATACATAGAATAAGAATGAATGGCTTACATTAAACGGGTAACAAAGTGGCCACAGAGAAACATACCATACGGGAGAACGCTCGCTAGCGCAACCGGATCCAGTCCTCCAATTATCAGAGATAAATGTTGATGAGAGAGAGTACTGGCCGGTTAGGGGACAGTGGCCTTTATATACACAACATACAGTACACTACAAAGGGCCCTACAATCTCATTGTTCATTGGACACAGGAATGTCTCTCTTCATTATAACAAAAGGTCATAGGTGGATTTGAACAGGTGGGCTGTGACTGTTTCAAACTGCCCAGGTGGGAGGTATCCTCAGGATTCCCGCCGCATGGATAATGAACTGCAAATACAGTAAATGTCCATAAACTTCTTATAGACATAACTATACGCAGGAGCGATTAATCTCTTCCTAACCAACACCGGAATGTTTCCTTTAAAATACTCTTCAGTTAGGTACTAGACACCACTGTTCAACCTTTGTCAGACTCTTCGTATCATGCAAAGAGGAATTCCCAAGTCCCTGAACCATTTACACTAAACATACTTGCAGACATTATTAAAGGGAATATTATCTACAAAACGCACTATATTCGTTAACTATGCTATAAACGCCCGCTACAAGCTCATAAACTCTACCGTAAATACGCATATACGGCGCGTAATCGCCGGAGCGAGTGTACGCAATTTGCGGACATGTGCACGTACGGCAGACTGAATACACGCGCAGCGGGCATGTGCATTGGGGTTAGTACAAGGCATTGGGAATAACGATATTTTTCGACTTTGACACGTGTTTCAGAATTGCCGGCTTTATCACATAAAAGCCCATACTTGGTTTTTCACGTGGATAGGGCAGAGTTGAGGACTCGTCCTCAATTTCTGCCAAAAGTGGTCTCATCTTTTCATGTGAACCAACCTATTGTCGTGCCTGTGGCTACACGGGACTTAGAGGATTCCGAGTCCCTGGATGTGGTCAGGGCTTTGAAGATTTATGTGACCAGAACAGCTAGAATCAGGAAGACTGAAGCTCTGTTTGTTCTGTATGCGGCCAACAAGGTTGGCGCTCCTGCTTCAAAGCAGACTATTGCTCGCTGGATCTGTAACACGATTCAGCAGGCGCATTCTACGGCAGGATTGCCATTGCCTAAATCGATTAAGGCCCATTCCACTAGGAAGGTGGGCTCTTCCTGGGCGGCTGCCCGAGGGGTCTCGGCATTACAGTTGTGCTGAGCAGCTACTTGGTCGGGGTCAAACACCTTTGCAAAGTTCTATAAGTTTGATACCCTGGCTGAGGAGGACCTTCTGTTTGCTCAATTGGTGCTGCAGAGTCATCCGCACTCTCCCGCCCGTTTGGGAGCTTTGGTATAATCCCCATGGTCCTTACGGAGTCCCAGCATCCTCTAGGACGTTAGAGAAAATAAGATTTTACTTACCGGTAAATCTATTTCTCGTAGTCCGTAGAGGATGCTGGGCGCCCGTCCCAAGTGCGGACTTCTTCTGCAAGACTTGTATATAGTTATTGCTTACATAAGGGTTATGTTATAGTTTTTCGGTGGAACCGTGGCTATGTTGTTGTTCATACTGTTAACTGGGTAAGTTTATCACAAGTTATACGGTGTGATTGGTGTGGCTGGTATGAATCTCGCCCTTAGATTTACAAAAATCCTTCCTCGTACTGTCCATCTCCTCTGGGCACAGTTTCCCTAACTGAGGTCTGGAGGAGGGGCATAGAGGGAGGAGCCAGTGCACACCCAGAATCCAAAGCTTTCTTAAAGTGCCCTATCTCCTGTGGAGCCCGTCTATCCCCATGGTCCTTACGGAGTCCCAGCATCCTCTACGGACTACGAGAAATAGATTTACCGGTAAGTAAAATCTTTTTTTCGTATATATCATGTCAAGTAGTTGCTGCACTGGCGTCTTCGCTAGCAGGGTGAAGCTGCGATGAATGCAGGCCACACAATCTGTATTGTTCCTGCCTGAATGGATTTTGAGTTTAGAATTTTAGGGCTCAAATCACTTAAATGTGAGTTTGTGAAAGCGAGTCGGACTCATCAAACTTGCATACGTTGTGCAAATGCGTGCACCTGAGAAAGCAGAGACGTGCAAGATCAAATTAGATATGTCAATTTGCGGTAGTCGCGGCGAAATCACGTAACTTTTCTGCTAGATGAGACCTGGTAGAAGTGCGTGAAAAATTGGGGAAACTGTCCTGGACCCCAAAATAGTGACAGCTGGGAGAGCAGGGCCATATAGAGGCTGTCAGTGACCATAACGAAACTAGTGGAGGTTTATAAAAATAAGAATTTACTTACCGATAATTCTATTTCTCGTAGTCCGTAGTGGATGCTGGGGACTCCGTCAGGACCATGGGGATTAGCGGCTCCGCAGGAGACAGGGCACAAAAATAAAAGCTGTAGGACTAGGTGGTGTGCACTGGCTCCTCCCCCTATGACCCTCCTCCAAGCCTCAGTTAGGATACTGTGCCCGGACGAGCGTACACAATAAGGAAGGATTTTGAATCCCGGGTAAGACTCATACCAGCCACACCAATCACACTGTACAACTTGTGATCTGAACCCAGTTAACAGCATGATAACAGAGGAGCCTCTGAAAAGATGGCTCACAACAATAATAACCCGATTTTTGTAACAATAACTATGTACAAGTATTGCAGACAATCCGCACTTGGGATGGGCGCCCAGCATCCACTACGGACTACGAGAAATAGAATTATCGGTAAGTAAATTCTTATTTTCTCTGACGTCCTAAGTGGATGCTGGGGACTCCGTCAGGACCATGGGGATTATACCAAAGCTCCCAAACGGGCGGGAGAGTGCGGATGACTCTGCAGCACCGAATGAGAGAACTCCAGGTCCTCCTCAGCCAGGGTATCAAATTTGTAGAATTTTGCAAACGTGTTTGCCCCTGACCAAGTAGCAGCTCGGCAAAGTTGTAAAGCCGAGACCCCTCGGGCAGCCGCCCAAGATGAGCCCACCTTCCTTGTGGAATGGGCATTTACAGATTTTGGCTGTGGCAGGCCTGCCACAGAATGTGCAAGCTGAATTGTACTACAAATCCAACGAGCAATCGTCTGCTTAGAAGCAGGAGCACCCAGCTTGTTGGGTGCATACAGGATAAACAGCGAGTCAGTTTTCCTGACTCCAGCCGTCCTGAAAACATATGTTTTCAGGGCCCTGACAACGTCTAGCAACTTGGAGTCCTCCAAGTCCCTAGTAGCCGCAGGCACCACAATAGGTTGGTTCAGGTGAAACGCTGACACCACCTTAGGGAGAAACTTGGGACGAGTCCGCAGTTCTGCCCTGTCCGAATGGAAAATCAGATATGGGCTTTTGTGAGACAAAGCCGCCAATTCTGACACTCGCCTGGCCGAGGCCAGGGCCAACAGCATGGTCACTTTCCATGTGAGATATTTCAAATCCACAGATTTGAGCGGTTCAAACCAATGTGATTTGAGGAATCCCAGAACTACGTTGAGATCCCACGGTGCCACTGGAGGCACAAAAGGGGGTTATATATGCAGTACTCCCTTGACGAATGTCTGGACTTCAGGAACTGAAGCCAATTCTTTCTGGAAGAAAATCAACAGGGCCGAAATTTGAACCTTAATGGACCCCAATTTGAGGCACATAGACACTCCTGTTTGCAGGAAATGCAGGAATCGACCGAGTTGAAATTCCTCCGTAGGGGCCTTCCTGGCCTCACACCACACAACATATTTTCGCCAAATGCGGTGATAATGTTGTGCGGTCACCTCCTTCCTGGCTTTGACCAGGGTAGGTATGACTTCTTCCGTAATGCCTTTTTCCCTTAGAATCCGGCGTTCAACCGCCATGCCGTCAAACGCAGCCGCGGTAAGTCTTGGAACAGACAGGGTCCTTGCTGAAGCAAGTCCCTTCTTAGCGGCAGAGGCCATGGGTCCTCTGTGAGCATCTCTTGAAGGTCCGGGAACCAAGTCCTTCTTGGCCAATCCGGAGCCACAAGTATAGTTCTTACTCCTCTCCGTCTTATAATTCTCAGTACCTTGGGTATGAGAGGCAGAGGAGGGAACACATACACTGACTGGTACACCCACGGTGTTACCAGAGCGTCCACAGCTATTGCCTGAGGGTCCATTGACCTGGCGCAATACCTGTCCAGTTTTTTGTTGAGGCGGGACGCCATCATGTCCACCTTTGGTCTTTCCCAACGGTTCACAATCATGTGGAAGACTTCCGGATGAAGTCCCCACTCTCCCGGGTGGAGATCGTGAACACTGCTGACAGTGCTATCACATGATTTTCCGCCCAGCGGAAAATCCTTGCAGCTTCTGCCATTGCCCTCCTGCTTCTTGTGCCGCCCTGTCTGTTTACGTGGGCGACTGCCGTGATGTTGTCCGACTGGATCAGCACCGGTTGACCTTGAAGCAGAGGTCTTGCTAGGCTTAGAGCATTGTAAATTGCCCTTAACTCCAGTATGTTTATGTGAAGTGAAGTCTCCAGACTTGACCACACTCCCTGGAAATTTTTTCCCTGTGTGACTGCTCCCCAGCCCCTCAGGCTGGCATCCGTGGTCACCAGGACCCAGTCCTGAATGCCGAATCTGCGGCCCTCTAGTAGATGAGCACTCTGCAGCCACCACAGAAGAGACACCCTTGTCCTTGGAGACAGGGTTATCCGCTGATGCATCTGAAGATGCGATCCGGACCATTTGTCCAGCAGATCCCACTGAAAAGTTCTTGCGTGAAATCTGCCGAATGGAATCGCTTCGTAGGAAGCCACCATTTTTCCCAGGACCCTTGTGCAATAATGCACTGACACTTTTCCTGGTTTTAGGAGGTTCCTGACTAGCTCGGATAACTCCCTGGCTTTCTCCTCCGGGAGAAACACCTTTTTCTGGACTGTGTCCAGAATCATCCCTAGGAACAGCAGACGTGTCGTCGGGATCAGCTGCGATTTTGGAATATTTAGAATCCACCCGTGCTGTTGTAGCAGTATCCAAGATAGTGCTACTCCGACCTCCAACTGTTCCCTGGACTTTGCCCTTATCAGGAGATCGTCCAAGTAAGGGATAATTAAGACGCCTTTTCTTCGAAGAAGAATCATCATTTCGGCCATTACCTTGGTAAAGACCCGGGGTGCCGTGGACAATCCAAACGGCAGCGTCTGAAACTGATAGTGACAGTTCTGTACTACGAACCTGAGGTACCCTTGGTGAGAAGGGCAAATTTGGACATGGAGGAAAGCATCCTTGATGTCCAGGGACACCATATAGTCCCCTTCTTCCAGGTTCGCTATCACTGCTCTGAGTGACTCCATCTTGAATTTGAACCTTTGTATGTAAGTGTTACAAGATTTCAGATTTAAAATAGGTCTCACCGAGCCATCTGGCTTCGGTACCACAAATAGTGTGGAATAATACCCCTTTCCCTGTCGTAGGAGGGGTACTCTTATTATCACCTGCTGGGAATACAGCTTGTGAATTGCTTCCCATACTGCCTCCCTGTCGGAGGGAGACGTTGGTAAAGCAGACTTCAGGAACCTGCGAGGGGGAGACGTCTCGAATTCCAATCTGTACCCCTGGGATACTACCTGTAGGATCCAGGGGTCCACTTGCGAGTGAGCCCACTGCGCGCTGAAACTCTTGAGACGACCCCCCACCGTACCTGAGTCCGCTTGTAAGGCCCCAGCGTCATGCTGAGGCCTTGGCAGAAGCGGTGGAGGGCTTCTGTTCCTGGGAAGGGGCTGCCTGCTGCAGTCTTTTTCCCTTTCCTCTACCCCGGGGCAGATATGACTGGCCTTTTGCCCGCTTGCCCTTATGGGGACGAAAGGACTGAGGCTGAAAAGACGGTGTCTTTTTCTGCTGAGAGGTGACTTGGGATAAAAAAGGTGGATTTTCCAGCTGTTGCCGTGGCCACCAGGTCCGATAGACCGACCCCAAATAACTCCTCCCCTTTATACGGCAATACTTCCATGTGCCGTTTGGAAACCGCATCACCTGACCACTGTCGTGTCCATAAACATCTTCTGGCAGAAATGGACATCGCACTTACTCTTGATGCCAGAGTGCAAATATCCCTCTGTGCATCACGCATATATAGAAATGCATCCTTTAAATGCACTATAGTCAATAAAATACTGTCCCTGTCAAGGGTATCAATATTTTCAGTCAGAGATTCCGACCAAACCCCCCCAGCACTGCACATCCATGCTGGGGCGATGCTGGTCGCAGTATAACATCAGTATGTGTGTATATACTTTTTAGAGTATTTTCCAGCCTCCTATCAGCTGGATCTTTGAGGGCGGCCGTATCAGGAGACGGTAACGCCACTTGTTTTGATAAGCGTGTGAGCGCCTTATCTACCCTAGGGGGTGTTTCCCAGCGCGCCCTAACCTCTGGCGGGAAAGGGTATAATGCCAATAACTTCTTTGAAATTAGCACTTCCTATCGGGGGTAACCCACGCTTCATCACACACTTCAATAAATTTATCTGATTCAGGAAAAACTACAGGTAGTTTTTTTCACACCCCACATAATACTCATTTTTTTTGGTACTTGTAGTATCAGAATATGTAACGCCTCCTTCATTGCCGTGATTATGTAACGTGTGGCCCTACTGGAAAATACGTTTGTTTCTTCACCGTCGACACTGGAGTCGGTGTCCGTGTCTGTGTCTATGTCGACCGACTGAGGTAATGGGCGTTTTAAAGCCCCTGACGGTGTTTGAGACGCCTGGACAGGTACTAATTGGTTTGCCGGCCGTCTCATATCGTCAACCGACCTTGTAGCGTGTTGACACTATCACGTAATTCCATAAATAAAGCCATCCATTCCGGTGTCGACTCCCTAGGGGGTGACATCCCATTACAGGCAATTGCTCCGCCTCCACTAACATCGTCCTCATACCTGTCGACACACACGTACCGACACACAGCACACACACAGGGAATGCTCTGATAGAGGACAGGACCCCACTAGCCCTTTGGGGAGACAGAGGGAGAGTTTGCCAGCACACACCAAGGCGCTATAATTATACAGGGACAACCTTATAGTAAGTGTTTTCCCTTATAGCAGCTTAATATATATTAATATCGCCAAAATATGCCCCCCCTCTCTGTTTTAACCCTGTTTCTGTAGTGCAGTGCAGGGGAGAGCCTGGGAGCCTTCCCACCAGCGGATCTGTGTGGGAAAAATGGCGCTGTGTGCTGAGGAGATAGGCCCCGCCCCCTTCACGGCGGGCTCTTCTCCCGTTTTTTTCTGTAATCCTGGCAGGGGTTAAATACATCCATATAGCCCAGGGACTATATGTGATGTATTTTTAGCCAGTAAAGGTAATTACATTGCTGCCCAGGGCGCCCCCCCCAGCGCCCTGCACCCTCAGTGACCGCGGTGTGAAGTGTGCTGAGAGCAATGGCGCACAGCTGCAGTGCTGTGCGCTACCTTAAGAAGACTGGGAAGTCTTCAGCCGCCGATTTCTGGACCTCTTCTCTCTTCAGCATCTGTAAGGGGGCCGGCGGCGCGGCTTCGGTGACCCATCCAGGCTGTACCTGTGATCGTCCCTCTGGAGCTAGTGTCCAGTAGCCTAAGAAGCCAATCCATCCTGCACGCAGGTGAGTTCACTTCTTCTCCCCTTAGTCCCTCGATGCAGTGAGCCTGTTGCCAGCAGGTCTCACTGAAAATAAAAAACCTAACAAACTTTTATTCTAAGCAGCTCTTTAGGAGAGCCACCTAGATTGCACCCTTCTCGGCCGGGCACAAAAACCTAACTGAGGCTTGGAGGAGGGTCATAGGGGGAGGAGCCAGTGCACACCACCTAGTCCTAAAGCTTTTATTTTTGTGCCCTGTCTCCTGCGGAGCCGCTAATCCCCATGGTCCTGACGGAGTCCCCAGCATCCACTTAGGACGTCAGAGAAAGGTGTCAGATGGATGATTTTTGTTTTTTTTTAAATTGGCTTTTGATTGAGAAATGATAGCCAGCAAGTGTTTTCATTATATGAAATTCTTTCCCGCATATTGGGGTGCAGAAAAATGTCTATCGTAATTACATCGCATACACCTCACTTAACTGCCCCACGTCACTTACACCTCCGCGTACCTTTCCCACGTAATTTACTAGAGATGAGCGGGTTCGGTTCCTCGGAATCCGAACCCCCCCGAACTTCACGCTTTTTACACGGGTCCGAGGCAGACTCGGATCTTCCCGCCTTGCCCGGCTAACCCGAGCGCGCCCGAACGTCATCATCCCGCTGTCGGATTCTCGCGAGGCTCGTATTCTATCGCGAGACTCGGATTCTATATAAGGAGCCGCGCGTCGCCGCCATTTTCACACGTGCATTGAGATTGATAGGGAGAGGACGTGGCTGGCGTCCTCTCCGTTTAGACTGTAGACTAGAGAGAGAGTAGAGAGTGACACTTGATTTACTAATTTTGGGGAGCATATTAGGACGGAGTACTACTTGCTGATAGTGTGACCAGTGACCACCAGTTTAATCCGTTCTCTGCCTGAAAAAAAACGATACACAGTGTGACACAGTCACATACCATATCTGTGCTCAGCCTCAGTGTGCCCTCAGTGTGCTGCATCATCTATGTAATACTGTATATCTGACTGTGCTGAGTGCTCACTGCTCACACAGCTTAATTGTGGGGGAGACTGGGGAGCAGTTATAGCAGGAGTACATATTTTAACAGTGCACACTTTTGCTGCCAGAGTGCCAGTGCCAGTGTGACTGACCACCAGTATATTGTGATTGTCTGCCTGAAAAAGTTAAACACTCGTCGTGTGGTGTTTTTATTCTTTAAACGCATTCTGCTGACAGTGTCCAGCAGGTCCGTCATTATATAATATATACCTGTCCGGCTGCAGTAGTGATATATATATATATTTTTTATATCATTATCATCCAGTCTATATTAGCAGCAGACGCAGTACGGTAGTCCACGGCTGTAGCTACCTCTGTGTCGGCAGTCGCTCGTCCATCCATAATTGTATACCACCTACCTGTGGTGTTTTTTTTTTTTTTTTCTATCTTCTTGATACTAGTAGCTTACTTTAGGAGTCTGCAGTGCTGAGCTGACAGTGTCCAGCAGGTCCGTCATTATATAATATATACCTGTCCGGCTGCAGTAGTGATATATATATATATTTTTTATATCATTATCATCCAGTCTATATTAGCAGCAGACGCAGTACGGTAGTCCACGGCTGTAGCTACCTCTGTGTCGGCAGTCGCTCGTCAATCCATAAGTATACTAGTATCCATCCATCTCCATTGTTTACCTGAGGTGCCTTTTAGTTGTGCCTATTAAAATATGGAGAACAAAAATGTTGAGGTTCCAAAAATAGGGAAAGATCAAGATCGACTTCCAACTCGTGCTGAAGCTGCTGCCACTAGTCATGGCCGAGACGATGAAATGCCAGCAACGTCGTCTGCCAAGGCCGATGCCCAATGTCATAGTACAGAGCATGTAAAATCCAAAACACCAAATATCAGTAAAAAAAGGACTCAAAAATCTAAAATAAAATTGTCGGAGGAGAAGCGTAAACTTGCCAATATGCCATTTACCACACGGAGTGGCAAGGAACGGCTGAGGCCCTGGCCTATGTTCATGGCTAGTGGTTCAGCTTAACATGAGGATGGAAGCACTCAGCCTCTCGCTAGAAAAATGAAAAGACTCAAGCTGGCAAAAGCACAGCAAAGAACTGTGCGTTCTTCGAAATCACAAATCCACAAGGAGAGTCCAATTGTGTCGTTTGCGATGCCTGACCTTCCCAACACTGGACGTGAAGAGCATGCGCCTTCCACCATTTGCACGACCCCTGCAAGTGCTGGAAGGAGCACCCGCAGTCCAGTTCCTGATAGTTAGATTGAAGATGTCAGTGTTGAAGTACACCAGGATGAGGAGGATATGGGTGTTGCTGGCGCTGGGGAGGAAATTGACCAGGAGGATTCTGATGGTGAGGTGGTTTGTTTAAGTCAGGCACCCGGGGAGACACCTGTTGTCCGTGGGAGGAATAGGGCCATTGACATGCCTGGTGAAAATACCAAAAAAATCAGCTCTTCGGTGTTGAAGTATTTCAACAGAAATGCGGACAACATTTGTCAAGCCGTGTGTTGCCTTTGTCAAGCTGTAATAAGTAGAGTTAAGGACGTTAACCACCTCGGAACATCCTCCCTTATACGTCACCTGCAGCGCATTCATCATAAGTCAGTGACAAGTTCAAAAACTTTGGGCGACAGCGGAAGCAGTCCACTGACCAGTAAATCCCTTCCTCTTGTAACCAAGCTCACGCAAACCACCCCACCAACTCCCTCAGTGTCAATTTCCTCCTTCCCCAGGAATGCCAATAGTCCTGCAGGCCATGTCACTGGCAATTCTGACGAGTCCTCTCCTGCCTGGGATTCCTCCGATGCATCCTTGCGTGTAACGCCTACTGCGGCTGGCGCTGCTGTTGTTGCTGCTGGGAGTCGATGGTCATCCCAGAGGGGAAGTCGTACTCGTAAGCACACTTTTACTACTTCCACCAAGCAATTGACTGTCCAACAGTCCTTTGCGAGGAAGATGAAATATCACAGCAGTCATCCTGCTGCAAAGCGGATAACTGAGGCCTTGGCATCCTGGGCGGTGAGAAACGTGGTTCCGGTATCCATCATTACTGCAGAGGCAACTAGAGACTTGTTGGAGGTACTGTGTCCCCGGTACCAAATACCATCTAGGTTCCATTTCTCTAGGCAGGCGATACCGAAAATGTACACAGACCTCAGAAAAAGACTCACCAGTGTCCTAAAAAATGCAGTTGTACCCAATGTCCACTTAACCACGGACATGTGGACAAGTGGAGCAGGGAAGGCTCAGGACTAGATGACTGTGACAGCCCACTGGGTAGATGTATGGACTCCCGCCGCAAGAACAGCAGCGGCGGCACCAGTAGCAGCATCTCGCAAACGCCAACTCTTTCCTAGGCAGGCTACGCTTTGTATCACCGCTTTCCAGAATACGCACACAGCTAAAAACCTCTTACGGCAACTGAGGAAGATCATCGCAGAATGGCTTACCCCAATTGGACTCTCCTGTGGATTTGTGGCATCGGACAACGCCAGCAATATTGTGTGTGCATTAAATATGGGCAAATTCCAGCACGTCCCATGTTTTGCACATACCTTGAATTTGGTGGTGCAGAATTATTTAAAAAACGAGAGGGGCGTGCAAGAGAGGTTGTCGGTGGCCAGAAGAATTGCGGGACACTTTCGGCGTACAGGCACCACGTACAGAAGACTGAAGCACCACCAAAAACGCCTGAACCTGCCCTTCCATCATCTGAAGCAAGAAGTGGTAACGAGGTGGAATTCAACGCTCTATATGCTTCAGAGGTTGGAGGAGCAGCAAAAGGCCATTCAAGCCTATACAACTGAGCACGATATAGGAGGTGGAATGCACCTGTCTCAAGCGCAGTGGAGAATGATTTCAACGTTGTGCAAGGTTCTGCAACCTTTTGAACTTGCCACACGTGAAGTCAGTTCAGACACTGCCAGCCTGAGTCAGGTCATTCCCCTCATCAGGCTTTTGCAGAAGAAGCTGGAGACATTTTAGGAGGAGCTAACACAGAGCGATTCCGCTAGGCATGTGGGACTTGTGGATGGAGCCCTTAATTCGCTTAACAAGGATTCACGGGTGGTCAATCTGTTGAAATCAGAGCACTACATTTTGGCCACCGTGCTCGATCCTAGATTTAAAACCTACCTTGGATCTCTCTTTCCGGCAGACACAAGTCTGCTGGGGTTCAAAGAACTGCTGGTGACAAAATTGTCAAGTCAAGCGGAACGCGACCTGTCAACATCTCCTCCTTCACATTCTCTCGCAACTGGGGGTGCGAGGAAAAGGCTCAGAATTCCGAGCCCACCCGCTGGCGGTGATGCAGGGCAGTCTGGAGCGACTGCTGATGCTGACATCTGGTCCGGACTGAAGGACCTGACAACGATTACGGACATGTCGTCTACTGTCACTGCATATGATTCTCTCCCCATTGAAAGAATGGTGGAGGATTATATGAGTGACCGCATCCAAGTAGGCACGTCAGACAGTCCGTACTTATACTGGCAGGAAAAAGAGGCAATTTGGAGGCCCTTGCACAAACTGGCTTTATTCTACCTAAGTTGCCCTCCCACAAGTGTGTACTCCGAAAGAGTGTTTAGTGCCGCCGCTCACCTTGTCAGCAATCGGCGTACGAGGTTACATCCAGAAAATGTGGAGAAGACGATGTTCATTAAAATGAATTATAATCAATTCCTCCGTGGAGACATTGACCAGCAGCAATTGCCTCCACAAAGTAGTACACAGGGAGCTGAGATGGTGGATTCCAGTGGGGACGAATTGATAATCTGTGAGGAGGAGGATGTACACGGTGATATATCGGAGGATGATGATGAGGTGGACATCTTGCCTCTGTAGAGCCAGTTTGTGCAAGGAGAGATTAATTGCTTCTTTTTTGGTGGGGGTCCAAACCAACCCGTCATTTCAGTCACAGTCGTGTGGCAGACCCTGTCACTGAAATGATGGGTTGGTTAAAGTGTGCATGTCCTGTTTATACAACATAAGGGTGGGTGGGAGGGCCCAAGGACAATTCCATCTTGCACCTCTTTTTTCTTTCATTTTTCTTTGCGTCATGTGCTGTTTGGGGGGTGTTTTTTGGAAGGGCCATCCTGCGTGACACTGCAGTGACACTCCTAGATGGGCCAGGTGTTTGTGTCGGCCACTTGGGTCGCTTAGCTTAGTCACACAGCGACCTCGGTGCAAATTTTAGGACTAAAAATAATATTGTGAGGTGTGAGGTGTTCAGAATAGACTGAAAATGAGTGGAAATTATGGTTATTGAGGTTAATAATACTATGGGATCAAAATGACCCCCAAATTCTATGATTTAAGCTGTTTTTTAGGGTTTTTTGAAAAAAACACCCGAATCCAAAACACACCCGAATCCGACAAAAAAAAATCGGTGATGTTTTGCCAAAACGCGTTCGAACCCAAAACACGGCCGCGGAACCGAACCCAAAACCAAAACACAAAACCCGAAAAATTTCCGGTGCTCATCACTATAATTTACACCCCCACGTGCCTGTCCCACGTCGCTTACAACCTCCACGTACCTGTCCCTCGTCATTTACACTTCCATGTACCTGTCCCACGTCTTCACTTACACCTCCACGTAATTGTCCCACATCACTTACACCTCCACGTACCTGTCCCACATCACCTACACCTCCACGTACCTGTCCCACATCACTTACACCTCCACGTACCTGTCCCACATCACTTACACCTCCACGTACCTGTCCCACATCACTTACACCTCCACGTACCTGTCCCACATCACTTACACCTCCACGTACCTGTCCCACGTAATTTACACCCCCACGTGCCTGTCCCACGTCGCTTACAACCTCCACGTACCTGTCCCACGTCGCTTACAACCTCCACGTACCTGTCCCACGTCGCTTACAACCTCCACGTACCTGTCCCACGTCGCTTACAACCTCCACGTACCTGTCCCACGTCGCTTACAACCTCCACGTACCTGTCCCACGTCGCTTACAACCTCCACGTACCTGTCCTTCGTCATTTACACTTCCATGTACCTGTCCCACGTCTTCACTTACACCTCCACGTACCTGTCCCACATCACTTCCACCTCCACGTACCTGTCCCACATCACTTCCACCTCCACGTACCTGTCCCACATCACTTCCACCTCCACGTACCTGTCCCACATCACCTACTCCTCCACGTACCTGTCCCACATCACCTACACCTCCACGTACCTGTCCCACATCACCTACACCTCCACGTACCTGTCCCACATCACCTACACCTCCACGTACCTGTCCCACATCACCTCCACCTCCACGTACCTGTCCCACATCACCTCCACCTCCACGTACCTGTCCCACATCACTTACACCTCCACGTACCTGTCCCACATCACTTACACCTCCACGTACCTGTCCCACGTCACTTCCACCTCCACGTACCTGTCCCACGTCACTTCCACCTCCACGTACCTGTCCCACGTCACTTCCACCTCCACGTACCTGTCCCACGTCACTTCCACCTCCACGTACCTGTCCCACGTCACCTACACCTCCACGTACCTGTCCCACATCACCTACACCTCCACGTACCTGTCAAATGTCACTTACACCTACACGTACTTGTCCCACATGACTTACACCTCGCGTACCTGTCCTGTGTCACTTACATCTCCAAGTACCTGTCCTGTGTCACACCTGCAAGTACCTGTCCCACTTAATTTACACCCCCACGTACCTGTCACACGTCGCTTACAACCTCCACGTACCTGCCCCACGTTACTTACACCTCCGCGTACCTGTCCCACGTTGCTTACAACCTCCACGTACCTGTCCCTCGTCATTTACACTTCCATGTACCTGTCCCACGTCTTCACTTACACCTCCACGTACCTGTCCAATTTTATTTACACCCCTTACATACCTATCCCACGTCATATACATCTCCACATAATTGTACCATGTCATTTACACCCCCACATACCTGTCCCACGTCATTTACACCTCTGATTACCTAACCCACTTCATCTACACCTCCACGTACCTGTCCCACATCAGCTACTGCTATACACCCCACCGCGCTGTGGCAGTAAGTGTGGGCCACAGAGGCTCCTGTGCTCCCTGGCAATGGACAGGCGATCTCTTCCTTGGGACCGCAGCAACACTGCAGATCCCTACCTGCGCTATGTTATTTGCTTTTACTGTAAGCCCCATAATATCTTCCCTCGACCCCCGGAAGTCGCGCTGTTCGCTGTTTCTTTACCTTGCACTTCCGTCCCCACTGTATGCTATGAGGGTAAGCTGTACCTCCACTGGTTGCACACCCTCAGTCTACGCAGTGCGCCTTAGATGGCTGCCTCGGGTGTTTCCCCTGTGGGCAGGATGACCTCACGTGGATCTACTCATACAGGCTATATCATACTATACTACACACACGTCAGTTGTCCCATACGTGCCTCAGGTCTGTAAATGGCAATTCTCCCACAGCATAACTTCCGTAGTGCGCCCAACATGGCTGCCTCACCTAATACGCTCGTGGATAGGATGAAAAATACATGGACCTGACTATTATTACCCCACCGTTAGGACACTACAGCCACCCATTTCTCTGACGTCCTAGTGGATGCTGGGAACTCCGTAAGGACCATGGGGAATAGCGGGCTCCGAAGGAGGCTGGGCACTCTAGAAAGATTTATGACTACCTGGTGTGCACTGGCTCCTCCCACCATGACCCTCCTCCAAGCCTTAGTTAGATTTTGTGCCCGGCCGAGGTTGGATGCACACTAGGGGCTCTCCTGAGCCCTTAGAAAGAAAGTATAGATTTAGGTTTTTTATTTTCAGTGAGACCTGCTGGCAACAGGCTCACTGCAGCGAGGGACTAAGGGGAGAAGAAGCGAACTCGCCTGCTTGCAGCCGGATTGGGCTTCTTAGGCTACTGGACACCATTAGCTCCAGAGGGATCGACCGCAGGCCCAGTCCTTGGTGTTCGGTCCCGGAGCCGCGCCGCCGTCCCCCTTACAGAGCCAGAAGCAAGAAGAGGTCCGGAAAATCGGCGGCAGAAGACATCAGTCTTCACCAAGGTAGCGCACAGCACTGCAGCTGTGCGCCATTGCTCCTCACACACACTTCACACTCCGGTCACTGAGGGTGCAGGGCGCTGGGGGGGGGCGCCCTGAGAAGCAATAATAACACCCTGGCTGGCAAAAATACCACAATATATAGCCCCAGAGGCTATATATGTGGAAAATACCCCTGCCAGAATATAGAAAAAAGCGGGAGAATAGTCCGCGGAAAAGGGGCGGAGCTATCTCCCACAGCACACTGGCGCCATTTCTCCTTCACAGATCCGCTGGAAGGAAGCTCCCTGGCTCTCCCCTGCAGGAAAAGGGTAAAAACAGAGAGGGGGGGCACTAAATTTAGGCGCAGTATAAATTATATAAAAAAAGCAGCTATAGGGGACATAACTCAGTTAGTCCCTGCATTATATAGCGCTCTGGTGTGTGCTGGCATACTCTCACTCTGTCCCCCCAAAGGGCTTTTGTGGGTCCTGTCCTCAGTTGGAGCATTCCTTGTGTGTGTGCGGTGTGTCGGTACGGCTGTGTCGACATGTTTGATGAGGATAATGATGTGGAGGCGGAGCAGATGCCTTTAGAAGGGATGTCACCCCCTGCGGGGCAGACACCTGAGTGGTTGAGCTTATGGAAAGAAATGAGTGCACGTATAGACTCCTTACATAAGAAATTTGACGACATGCCAAATGTGGGACAGCCGACTTCTCAGCTCGTGCCTGTCCAGGCGTCGCACAGGTCATCAGGGGCTCTAAAACGCCCGCTACCTCAGAAACCGCAGACCCAGATGTCGACACTGATACTGACACCAGTGTCGACGACGATGAGTCTAACCTGATGCCCACTAAGGCCATTCACTGCATGATTGAGGCAATGAAAGAGGTGTTACACATTTCTGATATAAATACAGGTACCACTAAAAAGGGTATTATGTTTGGGGAGAAAAAACTACCCGTAGTTTTTCCCCCATCAGATGAATTAAATGAAGTGTGTGAAGAAGCGTGGGCTTTCCCTGATAAAAAATTGGTAATTCCTAAGAAGGTACTAATGGCGTTCCCTTTCCCGCCAGAGGATAGGTCACGTTGGGAAACACCTCCTAGGGTGGATAAAGCGCTCACACGTTTGTCTAAAAAGGTGGCACTACCGTCTCCGGATACGGCCGCCCTCAAGGAACCTGCTGATAGAAAGCAGGAGGCGATCCTGAAGTCTGTATATACACACTCAGGCATTATACTTAGGCCAGCTATTGCGTCAGCTTGGATGTGCAGTGCTGCCGCTGCGTGGTCAGATAAACTGTCAGAAAATATTGACACATTAGACAGAGACACGATCCTGTTAACCATAGACCATATAAAAGACTCAGTCTTATATATGAGAGATGCACAGAGGGAAATCTGCCGACTGGCATCTAAAGTAAGTGCATTGTCCATTTCTGCTAGGAGAGGCTTATGGACTCGCCAGTGGACAGGAGATGCAGATTCTAAAAGGCACATGGAAGTGTTGCCATATAAGGGTGAGGAATTATTTGGGGATGGTCTCTCGGACCTAGTTTCCACAGCAACGTCTGGGAAGTCAGCATTTTTACCCCATGTCCCCTCACAGCCTAAGAAGGCACCGTTTTATCAGGTTCAGTCCTTTCGGACCCAGAAAAACAGGCGTGGAAAAGGCGGGTCTTTTCTGTCCAGAGGCAGAGGTAGGGGAAAAAGGCTGCAACAAACAGCAGGTTCCCAGGAGCAAAAGTCCTCCCCCGCTTCTTCTTCCAAGTCCGCCGCATGACGGTGGGGCTCCACAGGCGGAGCCAGGTACGGTGGGGGGCCGCCTCAAGAATTTGAGCGCTCAGTGGGCTCGCTCACAGGTGGATCCCTGGATCCTTCAAATAGTATCTCAGGGGTACAAACTGGAATTCGAGGCGTCTCCACCCCACCGGTTCCTAAAATCTGCCTTGCCGATTGCTCCCTCAGACAGGGAAGCGGTGCTAGCGGCAATTCACAAGCTGTATTCCCAGCAGGTGATAATCAAGGTACCCCTACTTCAACAAGGCCGGGGTTACTATTCCACACTATTTGTGGTACCGAAACCGGACAGTTCGGTGAGACCCATTTTAAATTTGAAATCCTTGAACACATACATAAAAAAATTCAAGTTCAAGATGGAATCGCTCAGGGCGGTTATTGCAAGCCTGGACGAGGGGGATTACATGGTATCCCTGGACATCAAGGATGCTTTCTTGCATGTCCCCATTTACCATCCTCACCAGGAGTACCTCAGATTTGTGGTACAGGATTGCCATTACCAATTCCAGACGCTGCCGTTTGGACTGTCCACGGCACCGAGGGTATTTACCAAGGTTATGGCGGAAATGATGATACTCCTTCGAATAAAGGGAGTTTTAATTATCCCGTACTTGGACGATCTCCTAATAAAAGCGAGGTCCAAGGAACAGTTGTTGGTGGGAGTAGCACTATCTCAGGAGGTGCTGCACCAGCACGGCTGGATTCTGAATATCCCAAAGTCACAGCTGGTTCCGACTACACGGCTACTGTTCCTGGGTATGATTCTGGATACAGTCCAGAAGAAAGTGTTTCTCCCGGAGGAGAAAGCCAGGGAGTTGTCATCTCTAGTCAGAGACCTCCTGAAACCAAAACAGGTATCAGTGCATCGCTGCACGCGGGTCCTGGGAAAGATGGTGGCTTCTTACGAAGCAATTCCCTTCGGCAGGTTCCATGCCAGAATCTTTCAGTGGGACCTGTTGGACCAGTGGTCCGGATCGCATCTTCAGATGCATCGCTTAATAACCCTGTCTCCAAGAACCAGGGTGTCTCTACTGTGGTGGCTGCAGAGTGCCCATCTTCTAGAGGGCCGCAGGTTCGGCATACAGGACTGGGTCCTGGTGACCACGGATGCCAGCCTTCGAGGCTGGGGGGCAGTCACACAGGGAAGAAACTTCCAAGGACTATGGTCGAGTCAGGAGACTTCCCTTCACATAAATATTCTGGAACTAAGGGCCATCTACAATGCCCTAAGTCAAGCAAAATCCCTGCTCCTACACCAGCCGGTGCTGATCCAGTCAGACAACATCACGGCAGTCGCCCATGTAAATCGACAGGGCGGCACAAGAAGCAGGATGGCGATGGCAGAAGCCACAAGAATTCTCCGATGGGCGGAGAATCATGTACTAGCACTGTCAGCAGTGTTCATTCCGGGAGTGGACAACTGGGAAGCAGACTTCCTCAGCAGACACGACCTCCACCCGGGAGAGTGGGGACTTCATCCAGAAGTCTTCCAGATGCTGGTAAACCGTTGGGAAAAACCACAGGTGGACATGATGGCGTCCCGTCTCAACAAAAAGTTAAAAAGATATTGCGCCAGGTCAAGGGACCCTCAGGCGATAGCTGTGGACGCTCTAGTGACACCGTGGGTGTACCAGTCGGTTTATGTGTTCCCTCCTCTGCCTCTCATACCAAAGGTATTGAGAATAATAAGAAAGCGAGGAGTAAACACAATTCTCGTGGTTCCGGATTGGCCAAGACGAGCGTGGTACCCGGAACTTCAAGAGATGATCTCAGAGGACCCGTGGCCTCTACCGCTCAGACAGGACCTGCTACAGCAGGGGCCCTGTCTGTTCCAAGACTTACCGCGGCTGCGTTTGACGGCATGGCGGTTGAACACCGGATCCTAAAGGAAAAGGGTATTCCGGAAGAAGTCATTCCTACGCTTATTAAGGCCAGGAAAGATGTTACGGCAAAGCGTTATCACCGCATATGGCGGAAATATGTTGCATGGTGCAAGGCCAAAAAGGCCCCAACAGAGGAATTTCAACTAGGTCGATTTCTGCATTTCCTGCAAGCAGGAGTGAATATGGGCCTAAAACTAGGCTCCATTAAAGTACAGATCTCGGCTCTGTCGATTTTCTTTCAAAAAGAACTGGCTTCAGTACCTGAAGTTCAGACATTTGTGAAAGGAGTGCTGCATATTCAGCCCCCGTTTGTGCCTCCTGTGGCACCTTGGGATCTCAACGTGATGTTGAGTTTCTTAAAATCACATTGGTTTGAGCCACTAAAAACCGTGGATCTGAAATATCTCACGTGGAAAGTGGTCATGGTATTGGCCTTGGCTTCAGCCAGGCGAGTGTCAGAATTGGCGGCTTTATCATGTAAAAGCCCTTATCTGATTTTCCATATGGATAGGGCAGAATTGAGGACTCGTCCCCAATTTCTCCCTAAGGTGGTGTCAGCGTTTCACCTGAACCAGCCTATTGTGATGCCGGCGGCTACTAGTGAATTGGAGGACTCCAAGTTGCTAGACGTTGTCATGGCCCTGAAAATATATGTTTCCAGGACGGCTGGAGTCAGAAACTCTGACTCGCTGTTTATCCTGTATGCACCCAACAAGCTGGGTGCTCCTGCTTCTAAGCAGTCTATTGCTCGCTGGATTTGTAGTACAATTCAGCTTGCACATTCTGTGGCAGGCCTGCCACAGCCAAAATCTGTAAATGCCCATTCCACAAGGAAGGTGGGCTCATCTTGGGCGGCTGCCCGAGGGGTCTCGGCTTTACAACTTTGCCGAGCAGCTACTTGGTCAGGGGCAAACACGTTTGCAAAATTCTACAAATTTGATACCCTGGCTTAGGAGGACCTGGAGTTCTCTCATTCGGTGCTACAGAGTCATCCGCACTCTCCCGCCCGTTTGGGAGCTTTGGTATAATCCCCATGGTCCTTACGGAGTTCCCAGCATCCACTAGGACGTCAGAGAAAATAAGAATTTACTCACCGGTAATTCTATTTCTCGTAGTCCGTAGTGGATGCTGGGCGCCCATCCCAAGTGCGGATTGTCTGCAATACTTGTTAATAGTTATTGTTAACTAAAGGGTTATTGTTGAGCCATCTGTTGAGAGGCTCAGTTGTTTTCATACTGTCAAACTGGATATAGTATCACGAGTTGTACGGTGTGGCTAATAAGAGTCTTACCCGGGATTCTAAATCCTTCCTTATTATGTCAGCTCGTCCGGGCACAGTGTCCTAACTGAGGCTTGGAGGAGGGTCATGGTGGGAGGAGCCAGTGCACACCGGGTAGTCATAAATCTTTCTAGAGTGCCCAGCCTCCTTCGGAGCCCGCTATTCCCCATGGTCCTTACGGAGTTCCCAGCATCCACTACGGACTACGAGAAATAGAATTACCGGTGAGTAAATTCTTATTTTTGTGTCCACCCATTTTGTGTCCTCTCTTATAGGCATAGCCTATTCCGACCAGGGTAAACCTACGTAGTGCGACCAAGATGGCTGCCTCACTTGGTACCTTTCACGGTTGGAATATATGGCCCATGGAAGTTATTACTCAAAATGTCCTCAGCAAGCCTGGAGTATGCTTATTGTGTGCTCTAATTTAGTTGTACCTAATTATTGCAATTATTGCTGTATGTTTTTTAATGCCCATGTACCATGTTTTGATGTATGTAATGCGTCTGAGTCCCGTGGGATTATATATATATATATATATAACACTCACTTCTCCAGCGATGCAGAAAAAGTAGACAAGTCTGCACTCACGTGTAGATGAAAGAAAAGCAGGGGCTAACCGCACTGTTGTCAGAAAACGAAATATAAGCCGTGTTCTGACAACAGTGCGGTTAGCCCCTGAGGAAGACCAGTCGGTTGAAAGAGCTGTCGGGCTGTATTTGCTGTACTTCACCATGCCGTTTGGTTAAGGAATAAATCCTGCTTTTCTTTCATCTACACGTGAGTGCTGGCTTGTCTACTTTTTCTGCATCGCTGGAGAAGTGAGTGTTTTATATTTATTGCTGCCTTGCACCACCATTTTTTGCTTTATATACATAGGCTTTGAGTGCTGTCGTGATTTCCTATATATATATATAATATAATATAATATAATATAATCTAGCGCTCTACCCGTTCTTCGCACAGAAGTTTCTGATCTTGATTTTCACGGTTGTAAATATAAATGAGTGTTCATTGTTTGGTAAGTCTATAGAGATGTAAATCTGAGAAGTCGTAATGTAAGTAAATATCAATCCATGGTTCTTGGCGTTACCCGAGGAGCACCCTTAGCAGAGACGGTAAAAAGTGACAGAACCATTTTTGTAGTTGATTAAATTCTACACACTGGAGGCACAATCCATATTTTGATCCGATTGTCCATTTATGCGTTATCGTTCACACAACGCAAGCCACGCATTGGTAATGACGTCATTATGGGACGTTTAGGGGAGGTTTATAAAAAATCTAATTTTGTAGCCTTCTTATTTCCCACTGCAGAATACTTGTGTTACATTTCATCTTCCCAACACATCGGGAAGAGAATTAGTGATGACTCAGTCAGTGAGTAAAGGCTTATATGTGTGTGTGTGTGTGTGTGTATATATATATATATATATATATATATATATATACACACACTTACACTTACACACACACACACACACACACACACACACACACACACACACACACACACATATATATATATATATATACACACACACACACTAATCTGTGCCTTCTGTGCAAATAATATCCAATGCAAGATATGAAGATTATGCGTACCAGACCAAAATAAAGTTCAAGCATGTAGTGTAGTCTTTTCCTCCTATTAGTTCTTCCTCCGTCTCTCCTAGGAACCCGGTATATGGACCATAAGGAAAACAGGAAAACGACAATAGTGCAATATTGCACACAGCATGTGTATAAGCCGTGCTCATGTAGAATAGCAGTGTAGCTAAAAATTCTGTGCAGACAAAAAGTTGAATAACACACCCGGTGTCAGGTAAATAGTAGATGTTACCCACAGCCTAAGGTAATAATATAATAATACCCTCAGGACATGTGTTCCTCACATGTAATGGGTTCTTTATATTTTCTTCACCTCCTTCCAGATGGATAGCTAGGGACCTTAAAACCAAAACATAGTCTCCCAGCAAAGGGAGAAGATGCCCATAGTATGATAAAAAATTTTTTTATTTATAATCTACACCCAAAAAAACATAAATACAGAATGAACCCGTACAATGAACACAAGTTTAAAAGCTTATCTGAGATCCTTATGGGAGAATATAGCATGTAACCAACGCGTTTCGTCCTGTAGTAGCTTTGGTAGGACTTCTTCAAGGGGATATCCCCTTATTTACATGCTATTTGCAATATTGTACTATTGTTGTTTTCCTGTTTTCCTTATGGTCCATATACCGGAGGAAGGACTAATAGAAGGAAAAGACTACATTCACTGTACTGTATTATGCTGTTTTAGCCCCTCCAAGTGCCAGATTATCCATTAGGGGGGATGTACCAGAGGACCTGCGTTGTGTCCTGACATTTTCACCTTAATATTAGGATTTTCTCCTACCTCTTCCCCTGCTCAGGGCTGCACACCACAGATGCAACTTTCATATAGAAAATCAGTGCAAGTTTGGAATTGGATTGCAACTGTAATTGTTAGCGCAAGTTCGCCGTGAAAATGGCTCGCAGGACCCGACTTGCTCCTGATTAGATTTACCCCTTAAGTCGCATACACACGATACGATTCTAGCTAACGAAATGAACTATATAGTCTATAGCATTAAAAAAATTAGTGCATAACGTACCGTGTATATACAACCAACGATGAACGATGCGCGTTCCTGCATATTGTCATCGCTGGAAAAATAGGCTGTGCATGCACCGAGTCCAGAACCAACGATAATGATTATCCCACCCACCCCTGACATTCCAGCCCACTGTATAGCCAAAATCGTTCAGTGTGTGTATCGTCAATATCGTTTGTTGTGGACACTAGGGAGCTTCAAGGGAAATCGTTAAGCTAAAATCGTTCATAGCCAGAATCGCACCCTGTGTTACTGTGTTGGCCCCTTTAGAGTCTGGTGAAGGTGGCTTCCCCTGGCCGTTAATTGTGCCAGTCCTCTCAGGTACATTGCATTCATTTAATCATATATCACATATCTAGCGCCACGCATAAAATAATCCTTTAATAGTTTGAGTCCCAGATCTACTGTAGCGCAGCGTGAAACCGTTTCCGGTCAGATGCTCCTTGAGCTGCCATCTTGTGAGCCCCGCCGGTGATTAGTAGACACAAGTTCAGACCTATAAGTTGTCCACAGATGTGCTCTGCACGTGGCACTTGAATAAACTGATTGTCAGTTATCCTAAAAATATATATTTAGCATGTACAAGGGCTCTGTATACTCTGAATTAGTTCAACCTCAGCGCACACTGCCATATTTCTTTGAACGTCTGTCCCTGTTACTGCATAAATGGACTGCTGTGGATCGTTTACATATCGCACTTCTTATGAAAACAAACACAAACACGAGGAAAGTTACTTCAGTTGATGTAATTCCGTGTAATAGCCATGTATCGCTCTCATGTATGGCCTCCTACGTGAAAACTTGGTATGTTGTCTATTTTGTTCCACTTTGTGGTCTGTCAACAAATGCAAATGTTTAATTACAGGTTTGCATTAGTTGGCTGGGAAAGGATAAATATTCCATACGGTAGCAACATTTCTCTCCTATTTCGGTCGTGCGTTTTTATTAATGAGCTAATTAACCGTTTGTGTAAAATCCGACACGTTCCTGAACTCCTGCCACTTCCTTACGTGGTTCCTAAATATAACATCTGAAGCTGATTCTCCAACTTTTAGCTGATTAACACCTTCTTTTATCAACCTAGCGCGAAAGGAGGGCTCGCGTCTCACATGGCGGTGACATCATGTGACGCTGTCTCTGGGCAAAGCTGTATGGAGAGGAAGATAAATAGTGTCGCACGGTTTGGGTTCTATACTTGGTGCCGAAGAATGACCAAGGTTTGGTTACAGTTGAGGTCTTGGGGGCACAACTAATTCTTCCGTTCCCCGAGTGTTACATCTTTCATTAGAGCTCTGGGTGCAAAGATAACTTGTGCGTTGTTTGGCTGCGTTGTAAATCAGTGACCATCATCTGTTTAATAATCTTCCAGCCAATAGAAAGTAGGCAGACTCCATGTTGTCCTTCTTGGAATAACTGGTTCTCACAGTATTTGCTCTGCACCGCTGCGTGCACTGGTGCAGGTAACTCTACGGTATGGGGCAGAGATGAGAGCAAGTCATACCCCTTTCAGACATTAGCAGAAATCCGGGATATTGCCAGGGCACGCAAGTCCACCTGGGTCTAGCTTATGTCTGAAAGGGTCAGACCTGGGTTAAAAAAGTCTCGGGTCAACCACTCTGCAATTGCCCAGGCTTGTTCCCGGCACTTGCAACCTGTGTCAGTGCTTATATGAAAGGCAAAAGGGGTGCAGGGGGCAATTGTAATGGTCAGAGGGCATCATTCCGACCTGAATGATCGCTGCAGTTTCTCGCAGCGCTCGGGTCAGAATTGCGCATGCGCCGGCACCGCAGTGCGCCGGCGCATGGAAGCCGTCGTTGCCTAGCGATTGCCTCTGAGGCAGAGGCGGTCGCTGTGCGGGATGGGACTGGACGGCGGCGTTAAGCCGCTGTTTAGGGGGAGCGGTCCAGCCAACGCAGGTGTAGTCAGACCGTTGGGGGGGCCGGGGAGCGATGAGTAGCTCACGGCCAGCACGCTAAAGCTGCGCTGGTCGGGAGCTACTCTTGAAGTGCAAAGGCATCGCCGCTGTGCGATGCCTTTGCACTTCTGCGGGGGGGGGGGGCGGCACTGACATGCGGGGCAGACTAGCCCTGTGCTGGGCGTCCCCCCGCATGTCAGTGTTAATGATCGTAGCTGTGCTAAATTTAGCACAGCTACGATCAACTCGGAGTGACCCCCAGAGTGAGTTGATTTGGGAGCGATGTTTTTAAACTCAGATCTACGTGTACTAATAAAGCCGCCCAGTATCTGTGGGCTTCATGCAAAAGCAGCCATTATTTACCCTGCATGCAGACATAATACATGTATTTGCTCCCCCTGCATTGCAGCGTGGATTGTTCTAAATAAAGTTACTTGCTTTTTAGCTTTTCTCCCATCTCAGAATCAGACCCTATATCCCATTTACAGTCTGGGAAGATAATCTATACGCCGGCCACATTACACCGTTAGTTTGCTCAGAACCCATTTCAAGTAACCGCCTACTGGACAGTAATGGTTGGTCACTATGGTCCGTTGAGCCAGATTAACCCACGGGTGTGGTATGACTTGTCGACAGTCATCTTGTCTACCCGGATGATATGTCGACATGAACCGTCGACTAATTGTCGCTAGTGGTATCTTATTCCGGCAGCGGCGGCGACTTGAGCGCCTTCTTCAGAGTCCCGGCGAACATGTTCGTATCCGTTCTGATGCAGGCATCTGAGGATCGGCGTTCCAGTGAGTGTTCCTCCCCCTATCCCTGAGCATCCCCTCTGGAACTACGGCATTCTCACAGTATATGATAAGATTTGCCATATTCCTAGAATTTAGTATTTTTGTTCCTGGATAAAATAAGCCTCGCTGTTTGGAGAGTGATCCCCCGACAGCCCCCTCACAGCTGCTGCAGACACCGATGTACTATGTAATTTGCAATTGATCAGTAAATGTTCGGTGACAGCTTGTCATGGCTTGGAGCATTCTCACAAGTGTGTATATAAGCTGTGACTGACACCTGACTACGAGGGTGTGACACCTTCCAGATGCGATAGATGGGTGATGTGGGTGAGGTTGGCAGGATTATTAAGAAAGTGTCTATCTATACAGTGTTTGACATATCCTCTGATACTCTCATTCTGCACTCCGAGCACCTAAAATAAAGTTCAGCTCTCCCACCCGGGGCCGTGTGATATAATGAACCACAAGCAGTAGCCTGTAGCAGTTTTATACAAACGTTACTTATATTGTTACGTTTCCTAGTTCCTTTTCCTATAGGGACGGACCCCTGTGTCCGGCGGCGCTTTGCAATAAATTTTAGCACTATTACTAATTTTGTTTGTTAGTTATTGTTCATTATTTAATTAGCGTATTCCTTAGAGATTTCCCAGGCACATCAGTCCCTGCCCTGGCGGAGGGGAGAAGCCCGTTTAATCTGCCACGGTTATGTGTATGGGAGGAAATTGGCCCTCCTGGAGGGATACTTACATGGGACAAAACAATGGCCACCCAAAGGAGCGCTCAGTGATGTAAT